>NW_022103903.1:9363816-9376052 GCF_000313985.2 Echinops telfairi
CAGGGAATCCAGGACAGATGAACCCCTCAGGACAAGTGGTGAGAGTAGTGATAACAGGAGGGTGGAGGGAAGGTGAGGAAGAAAGGGGGAACAGATTACTAGGATCTACATATAACCTCCTTCCTGGGGGACAAACAGTGGAGAAATAGGTGAAGGGAGATGTTGGACTATGTAAGATATGACAAAATAATAATTTATAAATTATCAAGAGTTCATGGGAGAGGTGGGTACCAGGGTGGGAGGGGAAAATGAGGAGCCAATACTAGGGGTTCAAGTAGAAAGTAAATGTTTTGAGAATGATTAGGGAAACAAATGTACAAAAGTGCTTGACTCGATGTATGTATGTGTGGATTGTGATAAGAGTTGTAATAGCTCCCAATAAAATGATTTGATTTAAAAAAGAAAAGAAAGAGCAATTGAATATTGAGAAAACATCCCAGCCCAGTCCAGATCAAGTTCATAAGTCAGATATCAGCCCATATGTCCAGTACCACTCTGAAAAGTCCTCTTCAGACTCATGAAACACGTGCAATGACGCCTAATACAGGAAGATCACAGGCCAGTGGGTTGGAAATCTTGTGGATTCAGTGGCGTTGTAAACATCTCAGCATTAGCAAGGGTCTCCAGGTTAGTGTCCCACCTCTAGCGAGCTATTTATCTCCTGCATGCCTCCAAATGAGGTCAACAAGCTGTGACCTGATTGGCAGGCTCAACTCCACCCCTTCACTTTTAAGTCTCAAATTGACAACCGATTCTGGAACTACCACAAGCACTACATAAAAAAAAATAATAATAAGTTATGACCAAATGGAATTTATACTAAGTATGCAAGAATGGCTCAATATTAGAAAAACAGTCAACACAATCACAATATAAATTTAAAAAGTAAAGGAATCACATGATTACATCAAATGACACAGAAAGAGCATTTTACAAAGTTCAACACCCATTCCTGATAAAAACACTAAATGTATTGGAATGGAAATGAAATCCCTCAACATAATTAATGACACATATAAAACCAAAGGTCAACATTTTGCTTAGCAGAGAGAAACTGAAAACATTCTCATCATTAATAGGAACCAGAAACAGATGCCTTTTATCATTGCTCCTGTTCAATATCTTGCTCGAAGTCTTAGCTAGAGGTATATGTTAGTTTGGGTAGACTAGAGAAACAAATCCATAGACATACACATATATGTATAAGAGTTTTATATTGGAGAGGAATTGAGCATTGAGAAAACATCCCCACCCAGCTCAGTCCAAGGCCATAAGTCCGACATTAGCCCACATGTCCAATACCAATTCACAAAGTCCTCTTCAGACTCACGAAACACATGCAATGAAGCCAAATGCAGGACCATCACAAGCCAGGGGGTAGAAAGGCCTTGGGTCCAGTGGCATTGTAAGTATCTCCGCACTGGCAGGGGTCTCTCTCTGGCTTCAGAGGTCTGGTTGCATCCATGTGGCTTGTCTTCTGCAATGTCTTCTAGGGAGTGGCAGAGAGAGGGAGAGAGGTGTCGTCCACCTCAAAGGAGGAAGTAGCAGAATTCTCAGGAGAAGGCCATGCCCACAGAAGTCTCATTGGCTATCTCCAGACTGATAGCCTAGACTCCACCCCTACACTCTTAATCCTTAAATTGACACCAGATTAGGTGACTACCATAAGGTATATGAAAAGAAAGGAAAATTAAACGCATCCAAGTTGACAAGAAGTAAGCTCTTACAATCTGCAGATGATATGATTCCATATAGAGAAAATCCTAAAGACTCAGCATGACGACTATGGGAATTAACTGAAATATTTAGCAAAATGAGAGGTTACCAGATCAATAGACATACATTATATGTTCTTTTACACTAACAAAGATATCTGTGAGAAGAAAATCAGGAAAACAATGCAATTAGCAATCATTACCCAAAGTGAAATACTCAGGAATAAACATAACAAGAGAAAGAAAAGACAAACTTTTAAAAATTTAAGAAAACACTACAGCAAGAAATCAAAAGACAATATATCATGCTCAAAACCAGGATGATGTAATGTTGTGAAAATGCTAATACTTCACAAAACAACCACTACTTGTCTGTCAGTTTTTTGGCTAGAGTGTTGCTGTGATGTTTCAAATTGAGATAACTGCATTTTATATACCTACAGGGTTACTCAGGATGAACAACTGTCAGTGGAGTTTCAGATTGAAAAAATAAATAAAAAGAGTAGGAAGAAGGAATAGGCTGTACATAATGGAAGGATCCGCCACTGTGTGCCAGGAGTTAGCCCATCACATTGTAAGGCATTCAGAATAAGACCAGAAGTGATATTTTCCCAAAGTAGAATTCACCTGAGTGATGCGGATGGAAAAATGCTCTCAAGACCTGCATTTGCTAATGGGGCATGATTCAAAATAGGAACAGCTGCAAATACCCATTAATAATTGGAACATGGAATGTACCAAATTAATCTAGGAAAATTGGAAATTTTCAAAAATAAAATGGAATAAAGAGTAATACTCCAGGCATTAGTGAGTTGAAATGAACTAGTATTAGTCATTTTCAATCAGATAATCATATGGCTCGCTACATCCTTTATGATAAAATCAAGAGGCATGACATCATAGTCATCATCACAAAGGACATTTCAAGATCTGTCTTGTAATACAATGCTGTCTGTGACAGAATATTTATATAGCTTACAAAGAAGGCTAGTTAATATAACTAGCCTTCAAATTGACATTCAAATTGACATTCCTAGTACTAAGCTAGTGATGAAGAAATTGATGAATTCTACCAGCGTCTTCAATCTAAACTTGATCAAATATGTAATAAAGAAGCATTAATAATGACTGGTGATTGTTGTCGTTGTTATATGCCATTGAGCCATTCCAATTCACAGCAACCTTATTTATATACAACAGAATGAACAGCCCCAGTCCTGTGCTACCTTCACAACCATTCTTGTTTGAGCCCATTGCTGCAGCCACTGTGTTAAAGTGTCTTTTCAAAAGCCTTCATCCTTTCCCTGCCCCTCTCCTAACTAATCATGATGTCCTTTTCTAGGGACTGGTCTCTCCTGATAAGATGATTGTAATACAAATATTGGAAACAAAACAGGGATTAATAGTAGGAAATTTGGTCATGATGACAATAACCATACCAAAGATTCAATGATAGAACTTTGCAAGAACAATGGCTTTCTTCATTGCAAATATCCTTTTGGAACAAAATAAAGTGACTATACCTATGGACAGTATCAATGAAATACATCGAAATCAAATTAACTGTCTTCAGCAGCAGTTCTCAACCTGTGGGTCGTGACCTCTTTAGGGTCACATGCCCCTTTCACAAGGGTCGCCTGATTCATAACAGAAAGATCTTGAAATGTAGTTTTTGATGATAAATGCTATATCCTCCCACTTTAATTGATCATTACTAGCATAGTAAACCATATGATTACAGATTCAAAATGGCCAAAACTAGTCCATTTCAGCTCACCAATACCTGGTGTATTGATATGTATATTGATATCTATTACAATTTTGATGAATTCCAATTTTCCTAGTTTAACAGGTTGTACATTCCAAGTTACAATTATTGTAGATATTTACAGTAGTCTCTTCTCATTTTAATTACCACACCATCAGCAAATGAAGATCCGCACAACTGTACTAATCTGTATTGTTAGGTTCTCTAGAGAAGCAGAATCAGTGTCACTTGTATGTCTATAGAAAGAGATTTATGTCAACAAATGGCTCAGACCACTGTAGTAGGGGTAGGTCCACTTTGGGTCATGCCTGTGGGTCAACTGTAAGCTGACGGTGTCTCTGTATGTCTATACGTGCAAGGCCTGATATACAGAAAGCAGGAAGATGAAACTGGAACAACACAGGCTGGTGTGTGCCAAACTGAAGGAATCTGAGATCAGCCAAATGAATCTAAGGTTGGCAGTCCACATAATAGGATGCTGAGGGCTCCTGGAATTGGCAGGCCGACATAACAGTATGTTGATAAACCAGATGCAGGATACACATCCAGCAGCAGGAGTCCCTTTATACTAAGAATATGCCACAACCTGAAATAAAACCTCCCTCAATCATATGAAGGTTGAAACCAGATTAAGGATGTCTATTCTTTCCATAACTTCTTGGTTCTAAGGCTCAAGAGATCCCATCGTAGAGTTGACTACACTGTGTTGGATCATAAAATGGGAGAATCCTTGACCACTCAATTTGACAAGAGACCTAACTGTCACATCTGTCTATGTTAGTATCTTCAAATCTACTTTGAGAAGGCAGCTCTTCCTCAGCCATCTTCCAACACTACATCTGCCAGTGTTCTACTTCTATTTGTGATGTTTTCAGGGGCTATTCCCTCAGAAGTGGATGAGCAATTCCTATTTCCAGCATTATATCTGCCACTGTTCTACTTTTACTCTTGAGGTTTTCTGTGGCTAACTCCTTAAAAGTGGACAGCCTAGTCCTTCGTAGTCTTTTTTGTTCAGAAATTCTACTGAAACTTGTCCAATTTTTGTGACATTGCTGGTATTTGAAATACCAGTCACATAGTTTCCAGCATCACAGTGACACTAAAGCCACCACAGTACAACAAACTGACCGACAAGTGTTGGATTGCTATGTGTGCTATCCTACAATAACAGCGATGTTGGATAGATGCATATATAGAAACCTATGCTGAATGGGCATAGGAGATAGAGTGTAAATATACATAAATGTGAAAGAAGCTATTTTTACATATTTAAAAATATTTCTTGCAAATACATGAATTTTGTTCAGCACAGAGGGGGCACAATTATGAAGACTATTTAGAGATAAACAAACTCTTTCAAACATGGAACTTGAGGCAGCCATATCACCTTCTCTGGGGACATCAAGGTTACCTGGCATCGCATAGTCTATGTAGCCAGTATTCTACATCCCCCTTTGATGAATAACAACAGGAATCATCAAAACTGGCAAACGGACATCTGAGAACAACTATACATCTCTCCCTGTGCAGTGTAAAGAAGAATGATGACAAAGGCACATGTATATAATCCAATGGACTGATGAATTATGCAAATATCAGTCTCCATGATCCCAAGACAGAAGGCACTTGATGGTGTCTGGATCCAACTATCAAGTGCTCTGAAAGGGAGCACATTCGAAGGTTCTTCACAGAGTGGGAGAAAAATATGGCGCAGAATTCAAAATAACTCAAGAGACCCAGCTTACTTTTCATACCGAGATTAGTGAAACCCAGGAGAATATGGCCCAAAATCACTTTTCAGATTTGAAACTGAACTCAAATCAAATAATAGGTAGGTCTATAAGGGGAACAATAACACTAGCGGGGTATGCACACTTTACAATACTAAGTCATTTCTGACCAGAAGGACAACATTTAACCGAAGCTAATGTTCAGAATGGGAAAGAAAGGAATGAAAACAGGAGACACAGGGAAGAAATAAGGTGGGTATTATTGCATTGAGGATATTGTAATAAATAACATGAAGCAAAATATATATGAATTGTTGAATGTAACACTGATCTATTTTGTAAACTTTCACCTAATTCACAATAAAGTGATTAGAAAAAAAGAGAATGATATGTAAAGGTAAAATCAGTAAAGAACATTTCCTGAGCAATTACTTCTTGTGTGATATAATTAATGAAATCACCTGTTAACTGAACAATTGGAGGTTCAAACCCACAAACAGGTACTTGGGAAGAAAGACCAGGAGATGTACTTCTGAAAAGTCAGTCACTGAATAATCTACAAAACACAGTTCTACTCTGACACACAAAGGATTGTCATGGATCAGGCTTAATTTAAGAGCAATTAAAATATGATCTGTCTAGGAATGGCATGGTAGAATATAAAATCAGTTCTCATCTAGGACAGTACTCGGGTAAATATCTTGTCCTTTATGTGCCATTCATTTCTGCTGTTTCTCATCAACCAATACTTCCTTGTTTCTTGTGTAATGTTTGGTTTGTTGACTTCATCTGTCTTTTTGTGGGGCAACACTTTCACTTTATCAAGCGATATGTAAGTCATAATTGTTTACAATCTATGTTGCTTTTTTCACCTAATTGCTTCTCAGAATTTTGACTTTGAGAGCTTGTTTGGAGGTTCTAGTAGGAGAGCACAGGCATTTACATACCTTTGATCAAAGCACAATGGTCTTCTACTGGGTAAGCTCGATCTAAACAACAGAGCTTGAAAATGTGAGAGGGACACGCACAGACTGACTGGTAGGGATTAGAGAGACATCCACTTCGTCAGCGAGATCAGTTAAGTCAACCCTGGGGATGTCAATGGGGTGACAGATCCCAAGCTAGATTACCTTCACAACCAGTGTGAGCATTCGCTGTAACTAGAGGGACAGAAAGTGATGTAGGTACATGGATAATAGAGATAAGTGGCTGTCTGACTGTCTAGCTGGGTAGATGATCGATAGATAGATATTAAACTGATGTTCCATAACTTACAAATCTAGTTGACTCTCTAGTTAACTGAACAATAAACCAAATAAAATTACTTCATAAACCATAAAAGGCAAAAAATTAATATCTATGTGTCTAGTGATAGAGAACTTTCTGTATATTGTGACTCAATTTTTTCACCTTTAGGAAAATTCTCCATCACATCTTTGAGCAGTTCAAATACATCTCAGCTGGTCTCTTAATACATAATTTTTTAGATAAATCAATATTTACTTTTTAGTAAAATGAATTTTCCTAGATCTTCAAGGTCATTATTAAAATTAATTCCCCTCATATTAGAAAATGGGTTGTAAGGGATTCTATCATGTAAGAGCTTTAGTCCCTATATAGAAAAAGTACTTTCCTCAGACCAATTTGGGCAGTGGTGAACTTGAATAGGGTCAACTAAATATCAGAGTGCAGGTCTAAGCTGTAAGTTTTGAGATTAACCTGAAAACACAAAGGGACATATATATATATGCTAACCAATGAATGATCTATTCTAAGAGGTAAAATAAATAATTCAATTCACTTTCCACTGCGGTGCTTTTAATATTATGGTAAGTTCGTTCTAACACCTATCTGTCTGTGTCTATATCAAGAGCTCTGGTGGCATAGTGCGTTATGTGTTGGGCTGCTTATAAGAAGTCAGCACTTTAAACCCACCAAGCTTTTCAGGGGAGAAATATGCAATTTTCTATTCTTATAAAATATAGCTTTGGAAACCCACAGGGGCAGTTCTGCTGTCCTACAAGGTTACTATGTGTTGGAATCGACTTGATGGCAGGGAGAGTGTCTACATGTGTATATAGACATGTATAGGTGAATATTTACATGGTTTCCATAATATTATTTTACTATAGTAGGTATAGCAGTCAAAAGTTTGAGGAGTAATTATTAAAGATAACACAGATGATACGATTTATAGATATTCTGTGATGTCATATACAGAGGGAAATGCATTTTGACTTCGTTTTCTGAGCTCAGATTATTAATCTGTAGCTATGAAAATTGTTTCATCTATTTGTGACTATATAATATACTAGGCATGTATTTTAAAAATGAATTGATTGTTTTTTATTCTGAAAGTATTACAGTCATTTTGAACCATATTATTAAATTTGCTAAATAAAGCAAACATTCAAATGTTTTATGATGTTGAGAATGAGTATATCATTGAAAAACATAGATGGTGGTGGCTTAAATACAAATCAACATTTTTATCATCGTGTATAATTTTAAGATGTGATTATTTACCTTCCACTTTTGTTTTTACTTTTTTCTTCTTCTTTTTTTTGACAATATATAGTTTTTATGAAAAAGAATGCATAATCACCTGGAAAGACAAAACATTTTAAGATTTTGATTCAATGTTTTGCAAATCTAAGTACTATTAGGCTCCATGGGTGAAAAACATTGCATTGAAGTTTGCCCTCTTTATGAAAACACCTTATAACTTGTACAACACCCACATCATATTGTAATTACTTACCATTTAATTATACTTGATTACCCAGTTTTCATTTTCAAAGTTACATAGGATACATGAAACACTAGGAAGTTATTATCACAAAATATTTGTAGGTAAGGAAAATGTAGACTGACTTATTTCCAAACAGAATGGAGTGGATTTTAAAAGCCCAAACTGTAGTTTAACAGGAAATATAACACTGTGATATTTTTCAAGTAAGAAAAATATATATCATTTTACAAGGAGCCATTATAAAATATTTCTAAAGCATATTTTAGAATACTATGCTCTTGAGTTTTTCAATTTTTAGTCAACTTATTGGGCATTACTAAAGGCATGTATCATTGAAATAAAACAGTTGAGCTAGAATATTAGAAATGTGTAACATTATTTTTCCTTTTTTCCTTATTGATTATTTGATTTAGATAAAAATCTATACTGTAGTTAAGATTCTTGGTTCAAGTTGTATTTTTCTTTGGCATAATCAGAAAGTAGAAATAAACATTAGAAATGCCATCTGGGTGAATATCTTCCTTAATAGTTTCTGAAATCTCTTTCAGAGAAGAAAATAAAACTGAAAATAATATAAAAGTAAAAGGAAATAGAGGAAGGAATTAGGGGACAAAGGGCATTTATAGAGGTCTAAATACAAGCATGTAGATATGTAAATATACTTATTTATGATGATAGGGAAATATATCTATGTGCATATATTTATAGGTTTAGTATTAAGGTAGCAGATGAATATTGGGCCTCTATTCAAGTACTCCCTCATGCAAGAACACTTTGTTCTATTAAACTGGCATTCCATGATGCTCACCTTCCCTACATGATCACTGAAAACAAAGCAGGTGCATAAGCAAATGTGGTGAAGAAGGCTGATGGTTCCTGACTTTCAAAAGATATAGCACCTGGGGTCTTAAACACTTGAAGATAAAAAAGTGACCATCTAGTTCAGAAGCAACAAAATCCACATGGAAGAAACACACCAGCCTGTGTGATCATGAGGTGTCCATAGGATCAGGTATCAGGCATCAAAGAACAAAAGACCATATTATTGTGAATGCGGAAGAGTGCAGAGTGGAGACCCAGAGCCCATCGGTAGGCAACTGGACTTTCCTTTACAGAAGGATTGTAGGGAGGAGACAGCCAGTCAGGGTGCAGTATAGCACCGTTGAAACATATAACTTTCCTCTACTTCTTTAATGCTTCCTCCCTGCCACTATCATGATCCCAATTCTACCTTACAAATCCAGCTAGACCAAGGGATGTACATGGGTATAGATCAGAGCTGGAAACAGGGAATCTGGGACAGATAAAACTCTCAGGACCAATAATGAGAGTAGCGATACCAGGAGGGTAAGGGGAAGGTAGGAAAGAAAGGGGGAACTGATCACAATGATCTACATATAACCCCCTACCTGAGGAACAGACAACAAAAAAGTGGATGAAGGGAGACATCGCACAGTCTAAGACATGGAAAAATAATAATAATTTATAAATTATCAAGGGTTTGTGAGGGAGTGGGGAGTGGGGAGGGAGGGGAAAATTGAGGAGCTGAGACCAAGGGTTCAAGTAGAAAGAAAAATGTTTATTTATTTATTTTTAAAGAAAATGTTTTGAGAATGACGATGGCAACAAATGTACAAATGTGCTTGACACAATAGATGTATGTATGGATTGTGATAAGAGTTGAGATAAATCCAATAAAATGATTTCTAGATTTTTAAAAAGCATAAGTAAAAATATATTGGTAGAAATCATATGAACCATTTTCAAATAAAATACATACATATATTTTCAATGTCTTCAAGAAGTTCATGGAAAATGGTATTTGATGATAATAGAAAATTTCCATGTACTACTTTTTTGAGCCCCTCCTTGTACAATATAGACCTAAAGAAAAGCATTTATGTGTGTGTAAATGTGTAGCAGATGGTAATATGTGTTAGTTGCTTTTGAGTCAGTTCAAAGTCATGGTAATCGCATGACCACAGTGTAGAATTGCTTTCAAGGGTATGCAGTGCTGTGATCTCATGTGAACAGATGGCCAGGACTTAGTGTCAAGTTGTCTCTGTTGATATGAACATTCCAGTTAGGAAGTGAATACTTAACCATTTGTACCACTTTGAGATGAGGAAAATACATTTTGAAAATTGAGATAATACATTTTTCAGGAAAAGGGACTTTCCAAGCAAACAAAAAGCCAGAAACCTCATAAAAAGGTATTTATAAAAAGCTGAGGACATTAAAAAGGGGAGATTTCCCCATTTAAAGACACAGAGTAAGTCATTAAAATGAAAATGAATAAATTAGGAGAATTTTTTCCAGACAAGGGTTAATCCCTGAAACATATAATGTAAGAACAACAATATTTTAAGGAGAAACAAAAAGATTAAAAGATAGCAAATGCCTTATAGGTAGAAGGAATCTTTTAACTCTATTTTTGTTAAAAATTTTATATCTAAAATAATCTAGGCTATAGAAAATGGACATAATCTTAGTTTTGGTTAATTATATGTAGTGACTATGCAATTTGGAGTGATTTATTATAATTTTTAATGTATCCATTTCAGTGATAGATGTAAGAATTGTTTTTTACAAAATTAAAAAATACAGAAAATGTCTTCAGGTATATTGCAGCATAATGAAGATAGTAAAACATTGGAAAAATGTTTTTGCAAATCAATTCAGAGATTGATTATGTACATTATTTTACACTGATATTATAAGAACCCTTAAAAAGAATGCATAACTAGTCCTATAAATATTAGTATAAATAATAAAGTGTTTCTGAAAAAATATCACATTGCAGACCAGAATGTGAGAATAAGCTAATAGGTTTACTACCAAACAAAAAATGTTGAAATATATCTCTGCATCAATATGTCTATGTTTAATGTTTAAATATGTCTCTGCAAATCTATCAGCCAGACATTTCTCTTAGTCAAGTTAGGGTGCCTTCCAGAAGGATTAAACAGATCAGTAATTTAAGAGGGATCTGTTGGACCAGTTAAATTCGAAGCAGCAAAGGTTATGGTGACTGTTTTTCAAGATTCTAATGGAGTGATTTTGATAGATTTTCTTGGAGAACATAGGACAACCATGGGGTTTCATAATGGAATGTTAAGAAAATTGAAAACAGCATTGGTAGGAAGAAGGCAACGAAATTTGTGTTGAGGAATTGTTTACCATCACAATAATCTACTTGCTTATTCTTCCAGAAGAGTGAGAGCTGTCCTAGAAGAATTTCATTGGGAAAGCTTACCCACTTATCCTATAGTCTTCATCTTTCCCCTTCAGACATTGTTTTGTTCCCCAAACTCAAAGAACATTTCAAAGAAATGAAGTTTGAGCTTCTTGAGGATGCCAAAATGCCATGGTGGGAATCGAAGAGTGTAGAATTCTTCTGGGAAGGGTTAGAAAGATGAAAATATTTCTCTCAGATATTCATAGTCTTAAATAGAATATTTCTTAAGACACAATAGCTTCATATATTGATATTTTGATTTAGTAAATGTTTCTATGATTTTGTAGTAATACTTTTTTTACTAATGCATATATAGCATGATCACATAAATATGTATGCATGTACATGAACACATAAAAGTTCATATCATTTATATGTGCTAAGACAAATATCTATGACAACACCAGGGAATATACATATATCATTGTCTTTTGGATAATGAGTCTATTTACTTTTGGATAATTATAGAGAACTTTATACTCTTGTAAAAATTATATTCAATCTGAATGAGTACATTTTTCACTTACAACAAAACAATGTGATTTTAAAATAGAATGTATATACAGTTTCCTTTATTTGTTAGAGAGATATTAAACATAATAGCTCATAAGACTGATAAAAGGGGATTATACTGTGCTGAGTATTAGTCTGAATGACCATGACCTAATTTAGAAATTGCTGCTTTTCATTTTTGCTCCAATGAATATCAATTATTTAATGTTTTATGTGAGCATATCAGTGTTCTCATTATTAACTGGAAGTATAAAATACCAGAGTTTGTATGCTAAAGGGTTTGATGGGAAAGAATTACAGAACATGTTATCCATCTTTCTGTAATGGTTTAGGTTGCACATGTCTCATGTATTACATATATATTTAAAAGGTGCCCTTGAAAGCATATTAGAATACAACACATTTTAAATTACATTAACAAAACATACGCATGATGGAGACCCAATGCCCATCTCTAGACAACTGGACATACCTTGCAGAGGGGTAGTGGGGAGATGAGTCACTTAGGGTACAGAATAGC
>NW_022103903.1:9378182-9414574 GCF_000313985.2 Echinops telfairi
TTGGGGCTCATACAATTTATCACAATACATAGATCAATTGTGTAAAGCACATCTATACATTTGTTGCCCTCATCATTCCCAAAATTCTCTTGCCTCCTGGGTTCCCGGAATCTTAATGTTATAATGGATCCCTGGTGGATAGTAGTTCCACATTTGGTTGTTAATCGCAAGGTCAGAAGTTCAAAACTACCATCTGTTCTGCAGAAGAAAGATGAGACTTTTTACTCCTGCAAAGAGCTACAGCCTCAGAGGCACACAGGGACAGTTCCTCTCTGTCTGATAAGTTCATTATGAGTTGGCATCTACTTTATGGCAGTGAGTCACTATAGATATGTTATTTGATAATTTGTTATTGGATAGCAAATTGAGGTTAGGAAATACTTTTACTTCTTATTTGCATTTAAATTTCTTTAATAGAACCAGGAAAATAAGAGTCTGTGAAATTGGAAATTGAAGGGATAAAAAAGTGAGAATGTATATTGTCCTGTTTTATTGGGAATAGTTTGAAGTCTTTACAGTCTACTCCCAGGAGGGTTAGTGAATGAGAAAAAAAAAAAAAGTATTAAGAGAGAACTTAACACAGCTCCTGCAGTTGATTTAAGAAAAATCAAGTAAAAGTAATTCAGTTCATGAATTTGTATAATGTAGTAAAGCTATCCAGTCAAGATATGTTGATAGTTACGTGTGATTGGAATGGAGTAAAATGGAAAGAAAGAGGAAGGATCAATATATTGAAATAAAGCCTCAGTGATAAAAACAAAGCAGGAACTCACATGATAGATAATTTCCCCTTTCTAACGGGTCCTAGTTTTTTAATTGGGCACAAATATAGACCTTTTACACTCACTTGGCAAGGAAACTATCTTCTAAATTGTTGGAAAAGGCTAGTTAGTGAGTGGGTGCTTCCAACTTTTCAGTAGCTTGTTGAAACATTTCACTTGGTATTCTGTAAGTTCTGGTGCCTTGTTCATCTTGGACTTCTTTCACTACTGCTGGTTCTGAACAAGAATAACCTCTTAAAATGGTTACCTGTGGACCAGTTCTTCTTGGTATTGTGATTTTGTATATATTTTTTATCTTCTGATTCTGCCAACATCAATCCATATTTGTTAATAGAGTCCTTCAGTATTACAACTCGAGGCATGAGTTTTTTTCCTTTTTTGAAATCAGTTTGAGATCAGCTGAGTATGCTCTTTCCTCTAGGCTGTCCAACTAGACTTTGCACACACTATTATAATAATCTCGATCTGCCCTTTGACATTTTCTGTTCCATGCTTTTGTATCATTAGTACTTCCACTTGCTTTAGCTACTGTATGTTCAAGAACAAGTTTCAGAATCTCTTCTGATATCCACTTTGGTCTTTTCATGTTTTCCTCTCTTTTTAATGACCTTGTGCATTTTTTCTTGTGCTATGTTTTTGGTGTTATCCCAACACACCAGGTCTTCTGTCATTAGTGTTTCATGAGCCAACTGGGTTCTTAAGATGGTCTCTGGATTCACGTGGGGTATACCAGGCTTGTATCTTCGTTCTCGTGTGGACTTGTTTTAATTTTATTCAGCTTCCTCTTGAAGTCTTATCTGAACAATTGATGGTTTGTTCCATAATCAGTCTCTGGTCTTGTTTTGGCAGCTGACATTGAGTTTCTCAATATTACAGCAAGAAGAGGTGTTCAGTCATCACCACTATCAGTGTTAGAACATTTTCTTCATGCTTATATTTATCATTATTAGCTCTCCATTTCAACCACAAGCCCCCTAGCGCACCCTAAGGAACCCTGAATCCAGTTACTCTCTATATAGATTTACCATTCCCGGATTTCATATTCAGAAAAACATTAAAAACAAAACAAAACACTAACAACAAAAGCAGTCACACCACCCCCATTCTGCTAGCTGGCCTCGCCTGCAAACCCTGGGACATCCACTGCTGCAAGAGGTGGTAGACCAGCACCCACCAAAAGGGGATCTTGTCAGCTAGAGAAGTCAACCAGGAGTCCTGTTCGGACGACCTGTGGGACACCCACACATGTGCGATGGGGGGTGCAGGGTCGGCCAGTGTTCCCTCCTCCTCTCCATCCGATCCTTTGGGTTGGTTTGCGGCTTCCTTTCTTGCATCTTATCACTGTTTCGAGGTGTTTTTATATTTGGGCCACGAGGGAGCAGGGCACTAATCCACCCAGGGGGAAAGTACCGGTCTTGTCTCTAGAGCCTAGGGAGTGGGCATGCAGACCCTACCATGATGCACCAAACCATGAGGACAGCATGGCCACATGGAAGAATGCATGAAAAGAGAGCTACAGGGCTGCCCCAACCAGAGCCAAACTGAACCCCTCCCTGGAAGTGGGTGTGGCGGAGACCAGCACTGAATATACAGGTTGGGGAGAGGGGCCAGGATGCCACACCCACACGGAGGCAGGCCAGGAGGGAGGAAGAGAAAGAGAGCGCACTGGACCCCACACCCACACACCAGGCTCAAAGGATGATGGCTCTGCGGGGAGCTAATGGGACACAGAGGGGACTGGGCAAACAACAGCAGGTGTCACTCTGTCCACTTACAGGAGAAGACTGTGATAGAGGACATTTCTGGGGTCACATGGTGGTGAAGCAGCACGATCTGAACACCACCCCCCCACACACAAAAAAAACAAAACACAAAAAAAACAGAGCAAAACAAAAAGAGAGCATACCTGGATGAACAATCTGGAGGAAAAAACAACGGACTGATGGTTCTGGGGGGGACATGGGAGAGGGATGTGGGGGAAAGGAAGTGGAGTTAACAAACCCAGGAACAAGGGAACAACAAGTGATCAAAAATTAGTGGCGAAGAGGATGTAAGAGGCCTGGTAGGGCTTGATCAAGGGTGATGTAACCCAGAGGAATTACTGAAACCCAAATGAAGGCTGAAAATGATAGTGGGACAAGAGGAAAGTAAAAGGAAATAGAGGAAAGAGTTAGGAGGCAAAGGGCATTTATAGAGGTCTAAATACAGGTATGTACATATGTAATTATACTTATTTATGATGATGGGGAAATAGATCTATATGCATATATTTATAGGTTTAGTATTAAGGTAGCAGATGGACATTGGGCCTCCACTCAAGTACTCCCTCAATGCAAAAACACTTGGTTCTATTAAACTGGCATTCCATGATGCTCACCTTCCCAACCCAATCGCTGAAGACAAAGTGGGTGCATGAGCAAATGTGGTGAAGAAAGCTGATGGTGCCCAGCTATCAAAAGATATAGCATCTGGAGTCTTAAAGGCTTGAGGTAAATAAGTGGCCATCTAGCTCAGCAGCAAGAAAGCCCACATGGAAGAAGCACACCAGCCTGTGTGATCATGAGGTGCCGAAGGGATTTGGTATCGGGCATCAAGGAACAAAAAATCATATTACTGTGAATGAGGGGAAGTGCAGATTGGGGACCCAAAGGCCATCTGTAGGCAACTGGACCTCCTCTTACAGAAGGGTCTCGGGGAGGACATGAGCCAATCAGGGTGTGATATAGCAATGATGAAACACACAACTTCCCTCTAGTTCTTAAATGCCTCCTCCCCTCCATTGTCATGATCCCAATTCTTCCTTACAAATCCAGCTATACCAGATGATGTACACTGTTACAGATAGGAAATGGAAACACAGGGAATCCAGGACAGATGATCCGTTCAGGACCAGTGCTGAAAGTGGTGATACTGGGAGGATGGAGGGAAGGTGGTGTAGAAAGGGGAAACTAATTACAAGGATCTACATATAACCTCCTCCCTGGGGGACAGACAACAGAAATGTGGTTGAAGTGAGATGTTGGACACTGTAAGACATTACAAGATAATAATAATTTATAAATTATCAAGGGTTCATGAGGGAAGGGGGAGCGAGGAGGGAGGGGAAAAATGAGCTGATACCAAGGGCTCAAGTAGAAAGCAAATGTTTTGACAATGATGATGGCAACAAATGTACAAATGTGCTTGACACAATGTATGTATGCATAGATTGTGCTAAGAGTTGTACAAGCCCCCAATAAATTGATTTTAAAAAAAACCAAATCTATTTGTTCTAGTTTTGAATATTTTCAGCTTTCTTTTCTATTGAGGTTTTCACCTTTTTTTACTTTGTTATTTTCATTAGTTAATTTTTCTCTTGTTATGAAATCCAGGAGAAGTAAAACTATAAAGACAGTAACTGGATTAATAGTTCCATTTCATTTTTGACAACTTCTAATCTTCCCAATTTCATACTTCATACATTCCATGTTCAGATTATTTAATGGAGTTGTATTTCTTCTCATATATATAATTATCCAAGTCAAGCTGTATGTATTTCCTTAGAAATACATACAGGACATGCTTTTTCTGGAAATTAATGTGTAGTATGATGAAATTTAATTAAATTATAAATTATGTTCAAAATATTACACAATATAGGAAATAGCATATCAAATATTTTACAATGGTTATTATAAGATTATAAAATTGGGATTCCAGAAGTAAAGGTTACAATTTATTTTAGAATTATATGAAGTACTTAAATTAGCATAATAAATATGCATTACTTTTCAATTAAGCTAATAACTGTTGTAAAAAAAGTAGAAAGAAAATATCATGTCACTGTTACTAGCATACTTTCACGTAAATTATTGAAAGGGACAACTCATTTCATAAAAGGTTAGTCTCCAACAAATCTCCTTTTATAAGACTAAGGCACAATTTAGTCTAAAAAAGCAAAGCTGGAGGTTCACAGATAGCAGTTACTTCTTCAAAAAATGAGGTCATGACGTGGCATTCAGATAATCAGCTGAGGACGTCGTCTTTATTTCTACCAGATCCACATATACTGTGACTTGGTGACAAGCGTTTAGCTTTCTAGACAATACCTGTCAGCTAAGGCAAGATGGTAGGCACTGGACACTTGTATTAGCACAGAATCTTTGTGCTTCTATGAAAGGACTGCTTTTTTGATGGAGGGACTGATGTTTGGGTCATCTTCGCTGTCAAAGATTCAGTGGGACTACATGCTCAAGGAAAAAATACTTCTGCCTTTTGACACTGTCAATACCTTCCTGATCTTGAACTTGATAGTTTGGCTTGTTGACTACCCCTCCAAATGCTCCCATCCTCACCGTGGTGAGTAAAGGGTATGCTCCCCTTTCTGCGGCTGTCTCAGCCCACGCACACCATCAACACAGGGCAGATGGCAGGGGCTTGCGTCCTGGCTTGCCTCTCTCTCCATTCTTTCCCCGGGTAAATAGTCCACAGTATATGGATCTGGATGAAGGGTGGTTAAACAGAAAGCCAGGAAACAATCTACATCCTGTGTTTACTTGGTAGTCCTAGACATAGCCTTTGTTTTTTCTGTTTGTTTTTCAATGTATGGAAACTCCAGAGTGATCTAAGCCAAGTTGTTGACCAAGAATCCTCTCTGTGCCCATACTGGAGAAACCCTGGACCCCACAGTTTCCTGAGCACAAGAAAAGTGCTGCTCAGAGAAACACCTGAGAGCTGCAGACCAGGTCTCCTTAAGGCAGGGGCAGTGAATTCTTTATTTCCAAGCTTTAAATATCCTGTGTCTCTTTTTAGCTAGGAGTTTCTCTCTCTCTGTATTTGGCCTCACAAACCAAATACACACACAGACAGTGGAACAGGTTAGATAGTTCTCTTCTAGCTGCAAATTCAAGGTAAGATTCTTCTAAACATTTATTAAGAGCAATATTTCAGTAAATATATAGCATACTTTTCTTTTTTCTTCTTTCTGTTCTGCTCCTATTAATTTTTTCAGTAAGTCTCTAATCCAGAGTCTCTCCAAGTCCAGATTGTTTTCCAGAAAGCTGAATGACTAGAGTGAGCTACATTGATTGAACTTTGAGTGACTGGGTACAGGCTGGGCATGGTACATGTTTAAGAGCTGTATAGTGGCTCAAAGATGATATATTTTTATTTCTTGCTTACACAATATATATATATATATATATATATATATATATATATACCAAAGATAGGAACAATTATGAAAATTGCACAGGACTGGGTGGTATTTTCTTGTGTTTTACATATGCTGCTATATGACCTGAATTTATAGCACCTAACAACACCATATATGTGTCTATTTAATATATACACATCCTATGTGTTCAAACATGTATATATCATTGAATAAGCCTGGTGGCATCGTGCTTATGCACTGGGTTTCAATCCCCACAGCTCGGCTGTTCAAACCACTAGCAGGAAAATGACCAGGCTTTCTACCCCTGTAAGCAATTCCAGTCTCAGAAAGTCCAAGGGGAATTCGACTCTGTCCTTTATGGGTGCTATGAGTCAGCATCAACTGGAGGTGGTGAGTTTTGTTGTGGCTGTTATACATAATTGTGTAACTATGTATACATATATATACAAATATAACATGTATATATAATATGCACATGTGTATATATAACTGTAAATATGTATACATTGTATGTGTATATGTATATAAAATAAACTTCGATCATATTTAAGCTAGTGCATGCTTTTTCAAAGTATACAAAACTCAGTCTGTACACAATCATGTGTGTGTATGTATGTGTGTGTGTGAATTTAATAGTCCATTCTCTATTTGGTAATGATTCAAAGATTCCAGTATAGTTGGGAATAGAAGTCCATGGCTATGTGTACGAAACTAGCCAGTCTCTACACTACACCCTCATGTATAAGGATAGCTTTAAAAAAATGTGAATAGGATTCTAGTTCATACATTCCCTGGTCTGGTTTATTCTGAACAAAACATTCAAATATTTCGTTATGATTAGTGGGTGGTTTTAAATAAACTTTCTCATTAATGCACTCCCTATCACTATGGTATCTAAACATTTTCCAGTGAAAAGAATTCCTTGCAAGTACAGGGTATTCCAAAAGGGTCATCTTAGTAGATCTTTTCAAAGGACACAGGGAAATCACGGCGGCTCATTACAAAGAGGTTTTGAAGAGCATGAAAAGTGCATTGGTGAGAAAAAGGGCTAGGACACTTGTGTCAAGGAATTGTTTTCCATCAAGACAAGGCACCTGATACTCCTTTCAGGTGAGCAAGGGCTGTCCTGGGACAATGCTATTGATAAACTTTATCCATCTACTTTCTAGTCCTTCAGACTTTCCAGGAAAAAAATATTTTTAAAGAACATGCCCAAAAGTGTAGTAGTCTTCCTGTGGCATAAATGAGGCACACAGACTTCTCAAGGGAAAGCCTGTGAAAAATGGGAGGATTGCTTTCAGAAGTATGTAGATCTAGATGGGGGATATGCCATGGAACAATTGCTTCATATTTTGATACTTTTGTTGGTTAATTGTTTCTATGATTTGGTAATAATACTTTCTGATATACACTCAACTAATACATGGTAAACTTTGATATCTATGGGTGTCTAGGTTTGAGTATTTATACTGCCCCTTACAAGTTCCCTATTCTGTCAAGTTGATTCGAACCCATTGTTGTGATTCTAACTCGTAATTTCTACACCATGGTCCAGAATAGAATGACTCTAGAGGATTCCCAAGAGTGTACATGTGTATGGAAGCAGACTGCCATGTGTCAATCTTGTGAGTGCTTTCTACTAAACATTTTGTTTAGTAGCTGAGTGCTTAATAACCGCGGTGTCACCAGGGCTTCATGAAGTAATCCCTATAAGGCCTGAAAGCTAGTTTGTTTGTTTTTATTTTAATTTTTTTTTCTTCTTCTAACGTCTACCTTCAGGTTCCTCTGAGGGCATTGAATAGTCATTGGCAACAGATACTTAAAATACGGCTGTCCTACTGTGGAGTAGCCATATATTAAAGTGTTAAGGAAAATAACAATGAATATGATTAAATTGGGGATGATTCATGTGCATTTCTAATACCATATGAAAATCTTAAAAAACAAACATAATAAATGTATAAATGGCAAGTCCCTGGTAGCTCAAAAAGTTTTCACTCTAGTACAAATCAATTGTGTCAGTTTAAACACAATTAGCAGCACCTAGGAAAAAGTCTTACAATTTGTTTCCACAAGGATACAACCAAGAAAATCCCTTGGGGTAGTTGTACGCTTTAGCATGTGGGATCTCTGTAAGTCATTACAAACTGAACAGCAACATACAATAATATTATGTAAATGCAAGTTAATATAAAAATGTACTAAATGAGACTGTAAGTGTTGGTAATGTTATAAATCTACCACTTTATCCCGACCCGGAGTGCTGCGTCCCTCCTGCTCCCCCTTTTCCTGACATCTTGAAATCTAGGTCCCATATGCTTTGTGAGAGAACACAGTCCTCTATGGTGACTTTTGCAGGTGAAAGACACAAATGACAAGAAGCGTGTTTGAGTTTCTGCTTACTTGCTCCAATATAGGAAGGTTATGAATGTTTTAATATATGGTGTTGCAAGTTGACCCAGTATTACCAAAGTCCTCACTGAACCTCCTGGGATTAGCTACCATCCTTCTAATTCTCCCTAGAGTATTAATTGATCAATTCTTTCTTCCACCCGTACCATCTAGTTGATGACACTAACGAATGGCATCAATATTGAAATGTTAAAAATGGAGAGAAAAAATGAAATATCAAACATCAAACTTTCATTATTTTTCTTCCTTTTCAGTTTGACTGTTAAAAATTAGCTTTGTTATATTTTAATGGCTTGCTTTCAGTTGACTATTCTATCTTAGAGCTATACACGATTCCTAAGTGTGTGGGGTCACGTTAAGTTTCCTCTTATCACCGTTAATAGGGGATACGTTCAATATCTCCCATGGAAGAAATAAAAGAAAACCAGAAGAGATTACCGGGAATTTAGCTTGCCTTGCTACTACTATGTAGGTAACTGCTTGTCCCTTGACTCAGATTTTGTGATAAATGTGTTGGAACCCTCTGTTCTCATGTAAACATCGCCTCTAAATTCACTCACAAGTCGGCACCAGAAGCCTGCCAAGCTAAGTAAAAGAAATAACTAATATCAATTATTTCTGTTTTTATAGCATACTTTCACTGCCACCCAAATTCAGATAAGTAGAAAATCTAAGTTTTATTACATTTCACCTACAACATTTAATAAATATTAATGCACATGACTGTCGCTGACCTCCCTCTAGACTTAAAATCAATAGCTCTTGGTTAAGTTTCTTTGGACAGTATTACAAAAATGAAGACTCACCATTTAATCTGATAGCCTATTCTCTGATCCCTAAATAGGTTAGCAGAGGGCTTATTAGAGAAGTACATTATTATAGCACAATTCGTTTGTGTAGCAATACCTGAAAAGAGAGTTGGGCAATGTTTATTATCACATGGGTTATGTAACATTTTCCATTACACTTCATCACTTGCTGCTATTTCAGTTCAGGTTTTCTTTTTTAAATGGCCATAAAGAATACTATTGATAGTCTTTGTCTCGCATGTAGATTTAATCAAGACTATAAAAATTGGATTTCAAAACATTATTTAATTTCCTATTGATCTTTCTTGTTCTTTTGATGAAACCCAAATTAATCAACATTTAGAGGATAGATTTTAACTAAGACCATTTGGGGGGTGACCTTGATTTTGATCATTAATTCGTAGTAAAATAATATTTTATTTGAAATATTTCCATACACATTTATTCTTTAAGCAATCATCTACTTAATACCAAATACCGACCTAGACACTAAAGACTCAGAGGCAAATAGCACAGAGTTCCGACCTATGGGAGTAGTCACAACAATAAGGGCTACAGAGAAAAGGAAGCAATTGTGTTCAAAGAATAAGAAGAAACATATAGGACTAGATGGAGTTGTTGCTAGCTGCTATTCATCTGTCTCTGACTCAGGACAACCTTGAACAACAGAATACAGTGTTGCCTTTTTGTTCGATATCTCAAAAATCAGACGGGATCTATTCAAGGTCATATTTTGACTCTTACGGACTTGTTTTAATTTTCTTCAACTTTATATGAGCAATTGATGGTCACAATTAGCTCAGGCTTTTCTTTGGTTGTTAATATTGAGTTTCTCTATAGTCTCTTCCTGAAGATCTCAATTTGATTCTTGTGGATTTAGTTTGATGAGTTCTATGTGTTTAGTCACTGTAAGAGTTGTTGGGGGAAAAAAAGCATTTGCAATGAAGAAGTTGCTGGTCTTAAAACAACTCTATCATGTGATGTCAGGCTACATTTCTATCACCACGGCCATATTTTCCAACTACGCCCTTCTTTGTTAGACGTTTTCACATCTCTATTACCAGTAATGATGAATTCATCTTGACTGCATGCTTGATCAATTTCAGATGGAAGAAGTTGGTAGAATTCTTCAATTTACCTCTAGCTTCAGTGTTGGTGCATAAATTTGAATGATAATGTTATTATCCGGACTTCCTTGACAGCACTGGACTTGAAGATAGATCTTAAAATGTTCCTTGTGATGATAAAAGTGACATCATTCTCCTTGGTAGCGTACTGCTTACACATTGCGCTGCAATCCAAAAAGTCAGCCATTCGAAACCACCAGGAGAAAGATGAGGTTTCCATGCCCATCAAGAGTCACAGTCTCTGAACCCCGCAGAAGCCGTTCTAGCCTTTTCTGAAGGCTCGCTATGAGTCACCATGAACTCGATGGCAGTGAGTTTGCTTGTTCTTTTGTTTATCACAGTAAACCATATGATTATATGGTCCACAATGGTCAATCCCAGCCCGTTTCAGCTCCCTAATGTTTATGCTTTCTGTTTTAATTTTTGAGAACTTCTAATTTTCCTACTGCCCACATTCTGATTACTAATGGCTGCTTCCAACCATGTCTTCTCGTTCTGAGTCACACCCCATGAGTGAATGAACGTCCATCCACATCTTTACGGCTGACTCTACTCTGAGGATGCAGCATTTCTGCAGTTGTAGTTTGAGTGCCTTCCAACTTTATCTTATCTCCAGGCATTTATATTTGACAATGTTTCACTGCTTTTCAGAAGGGTCACAGTGGCTAATCCCTCTGTGCATAGCATGTTCCTTCTTCCTAGTCTGATCCGAGGTTCAGCTCCTCTGAAACCTGTTTAGGATGGATGACCCTGCTCACTTTAAAAATACAGGTGACATGGCTTACAAGACAATAGCAACACACAGGCCACTACAATATGACAACCTGACAGATAAGTGGTGCTTGTTTACTAATATCATCAATATGAAATGTTCAATAATGGGAAGGTCAATATGTGAGGAATAGGATGCTACATGTGTTAGACTGGTGGAATTAAGAAACCACCTACTAATCTCTGAGATAATCTACATATTGGATGTTTGTCCTGGATTTTTACAGATTCTTCTTCTTCCTGGTACTGAAGTCACAACATCTTAGATCTCTTTACTAGCAAGTGTTAATTTAAAACATTACTTTTTACAGCATTCTGAAATGGTAAGCAACAAATGAAATGAAATATTATAGGCATGAGGATGTATATATCATTTGATATATGCATTTAAAATTCACAAAGATTCAAAACCATAATCCAACGTTCGGGTAACAAGTTTATTATGTAAGAATGTCGTGTCTAATTAGAATTAGAAGCATTCCCACTAACTGTCCTGGCATGTGGAATAAAAACAGGCACCTAGGAATTACAAAGTTTTGCAGCTATCAAGGAGTCCATCCCTCTGTAAACCACATATGCATTTCTGTATGAAAAGGTCTTTTTGATTTTGTGGCAGTTGGATTTTATGTCAACTTAGAGCTGTGTGAAGTCCAACCTGTCCATCAGGTCCCGGTATGCTGATGCCTCCTCAGGGTGTAGTCTTTTCTATAAGAAAGGCACTGAGGCACTTTTTCTCCCTTACCCTCTCCCTTCACGCTTGTTGGGACTCCTTGTCTGCCTCCAGGGCAGCCTCATGTGGGCCCCTGATGCTGGGAGCCAACCTCTGAGCTTCATGGATCCATATAACCTTGCACCCACTTCATCTATACTTGTCTTTGACCTTCAGCTACAGGAGTCTGAAGAGGTCCATAGCTTGCCGCAGTTCCACGGCCATGAGTTTGACTGGGCTGGGATGCTGTCTTGTTATTAAGTTATGATATCAAGTTCCTTTTTATACATATAGGAGTATCACTAATTTTCTTTCTCTAGAAAACCCAACCTAACAAAGATATATTAAATAATTTCAATTTTGTCATTTAGTGGCAGTTAGGAAATATTTTAATTCTTTTCCAATGCTTATGCAGATTATAAAATAGAAGTTAATGCATTCTTTTATATATATTTCTATATTTCTACATCTCTCTGTTTCTCTCTCTCTTTCAAATCCTATTGAGCACTTTTCTCTGACACTTAGGGAGTTATTACTCAGAAAAGACTCAATGACAGTTATAATTCCTTTATGAAATACACACACATACCCCCCCACACACACACAAAGCACACTCCTTGGGGGTATATTTCTCACAGACATAGAGATATACGTAGAAGGCAGATTTCATCCAACTTTGTCTCTTAAAGGGAAATAATTGAGGCCAAGAAGAACTCATTTTGTTTTCTTTAGCTCTTGAATCATGAATACTTTTTCTTACAATTCTATAATCATTGAGGTTCACCCAAATTTTGCTTAACTCCCTCAATTTCTACCATTTTCTTCTATTTTCATGGTGGCAATGCAATTAAGTCAGTCTTTTGAACAGAATCTTAGCTTCCTACACACAGTTTAAGTTAATAAAAATAAATAAATTAACACAAATTAAATAACACATTTTCTGAAATTAGTTTGATTATTACTGAATACAACTCCTCAAAATAATTTAATCAGGTGCTAAATATATATTACTGTTGTGTTAGCACTGTTAATTATTATTTGAAATAATCATAATTTAACATATTCAACATGCACTAATACAGTGGGTATTTTGTGAAAGGTATTTTTAACAATAGAGTGGTAAAAGTAAATGAAAGTTCTGAAGCTTGAAATATTATCATTTTATTTTTTCTATATATTGTTGCATTTAATCTGCATAGTAATAATATAGTAAATCACTATTTTGTTCTTCACATCAGATAAAGTACTTTTTATATGTAAACAAGTTTTTGTATAACATTTTCTCTAAGATGAGTTTCTCTACATATAAGTATATTTGTCTGTGTCTGAGTATATATAGAACTGATGTTATCACAATCCTGAGGGAAAATATATCTACATTTAAAAAATACTTTTTACCCTTACCATAGTGAATGAGGGGGGCAGTGCAGAATGGAGACCCAAAGCCCATTTGTAGGCCACTGGAGATCCCCTTGCAGAGGGGTCTCAGGGAGGAGACGAGCTAGTCAGGGTGCAATGTAGCAATGATGAAAAATACAACTTTCCTCTGGTTCCTAAATGCTTCCTCACCCCACCACTATCATGATCCGAATTCTACCTTGCAAGTCTGGCTAGACCAGAGGATGTACACTGGTACAGATAGCAACTGGAAATACAGGGAATCCAGGGCAGATGATCCCTACAGGACCAGTGGTGTGAGTGGCGATACTGGGAGTGTAGAGGGAGAGTGGATTGGAAAGGGGGAACTGAATATGAGGATCTACATGTGATCTCCTCCCTGGGGGACGGACAACAGAAACGTGGGTGAAGGGAGACGTCGGGCAGGGAAAGATATGTCAAAATAATAATTTATAAATTATCAAGGGCTCATGAGGGAGGGGGGAGCGGGGAGGGAGGGGAAAATGAGGAGCTGATGCCAGGGGCTTAAGTGGAGAGCAAATGTTTTGACACTGATGAGGGTAATGAATGTACAAATGTGCTTTACACAATTAACGTATGTATGGATTGTGATAAGAGTTGTATAAGGCCCTAATAAAATGATTTAAAATAAATAAATAAATGAAAATGCTTTTTATTGTCAGGTGAAAGTTTACAGAGCAGATCATAGTTTTACCTTCAACAATTCATACATATTCTGACTCAACTCACCCATTGCAATGCTTTCAATGTACTATCACTTATCCTTTTCCTCCCAGTTTTTCTGTTTCCATTCATAATTCTTAACTTAGTGGTGGGATAACTGCTCTCTTCGACCTTTCATGACTGCTTATCCTAACAGAGAGGAGAGTGTATTTACATATCCAAAGGGTAAGATCCACAGTTTGGGGGGTCCCACCATCCCCTATCTGATCAGTAAGCCTGGTGTCTTTCATCATTTCTGTTCCATAATTTTCTCCCACTCTGGCCAGAACTTTTTAAGGTGAACTTTTTTCAGAGTCGTTGGTAGTAGTAGATGGGCACCATCGACCAGGTTCATCGATGTTGTGAGGTGTTTCACAGATTCATAGTAATTCTTGACATTTTCATCGTATTCCATTGTGTGTATAAACTAACGTGTGTGTCCATTTTCCCACTGAAAGGCATTTAGATGGTTTCCATCCTTCTGCTTTTGTGAATAGTGCTGTGATGTTATGGTTGGACATATTATCTACTTATTTCTTGGCTTTCATTTCTCACGGACAAATACCAAGTAGAGGGATTGATGGGTCATATGATATATCAATTATTATTATTATTTTAAGAATCATTCTTTCCACAGTGATTGTATATTTTTCCATCCCACCAGAAGTGGGATGGTAGCTGCTAAGCCAACACGTAGAAGCCACTGGCCACTCTGAAGGAGAAAGAACCAAAAGTGGATGGGTTTCCAATCTCCAGACACCCTTGTCAGGATTCACTCTTAGTATTTTGAACTGTGCTACTAATGCTGCAGTGTAGGGATATGTCATTTTCTGTTTTGATTTACATCTCTTGAATGGGTAATGATAGCGAGCAGTCCTTCATACATTTGTTGGCTGACAGCATATCTTCTTTGAAGTGTCTATTAATCTTCACCACTTATTTTGACATTGAATTATCTTTTGCTTGTTGAGGTCTTGCAGTGTTCATCAAATTTCAGAGCTCTTTCCTTGTTGGATATGTCTTTGCCATTCACCCCCCCCACCCCCACCCCCCAATCTATAGGGTTCTTTTACACTTTTGGTGAAACCTTTTGATTCACTTAAATGTCTAATTTTTAAAAGAGTCCAGACATCTATTTTTTCTCCTGCTATTTGCACATTTTTCATTAGGTTTGATAGTGTATTTATGCCATCTAATATGGCCCCTAAATTTGTTCCTATTTTTTTTCATTGACAACTTTATATTTGTCATTTAGTATTTATGTATTTGAGCTCATTTTTGTTTATGGTGTGAAACATGAGTCCTATTTCATGCTTCTTCCATGGAAATCCATTTTTGCCACCCCCATTTGTTAAAACAGCAACAACCATTTCCCCCCCTATTTAATGTGTTTTGGACCTTTCTCAAAGATCAGCTCTTTAGAGATGGTTGATTTTTTTCTGAGTTCTCTATTCTGTAAGTATCACTTCCCCAGTACCAAACTGTTTTGAGTACAGTAACTATGTAATAGGTTATGACATTCTGAAGTGACAACGCCTAACGCTGTTCTGTTTAGTAATGCTTTGCTTTTCCAGAGTCTCTTCCCTTTCCTTATAAAGTTTGTGATAATGTTTCCCATTTCTTTAAAGAATGATGCTGGCATTGGGATTGAGATTGCATTGTACCTGTAGATCACTTTGAGTAGTGTTGATATTTTCACAATGTTATAACTTCGTATCCATGAACATGGTAGAATCTTCCATTTATGTAGTTCTTTTGTTTTCTTGTAGGAGTGTTTTGTAGTTCTTCTTGTACAGGTCTTTCATTTCTCTGATTATATATTTATTCCCAAGTATCTCATTTTGGGGGTAGCTGTTGTAAATGGTATTGTTTTCCTTTTCAGAGCTCTATTTGTTAGCATGGAGGAAGTCAGATTTTTTTGTATGTTGATCTTGTATCTGTATGACTATATTTTGGGTTTATCTCATTTTAGAACCATAGCTTAAAGGATATAAAATTATCTTGAGAGACTTAAAATAGACTATGACTTATTTCTAAATAGAATTAAAACATCTTCTTCTGTGCACCACCTCAAGGTATATGAAATAACTTAGCACACAGGGTCTTTGAGAAGATATATGTTCAAAGGAATGATACCAAACTTTCCAAAGGGAGAACAATAAGAATTGTATGTATAGTAACGCATTACTAGGTTCTTAATAGTTTGTTTTTACTTTTTATTAAATGCATTCAGAAATTTAAAAAGTAAATACACTAACAAGAAATTAGAAGTTAATTTTCTTTACAGTATAGAAAAATAAAAGGAAAAATATTTTTTTCAAATTTCTGAAATAGAATCCTAAATACACCCATTGAAGCAATTTGTTGATATCTTTAACTTCTTCATTCTTAGCTTTTCAAATACAAATATTGCAATATTTATATTTTTGCTATTGATTTTGGGTGGATTGGCTCAGAATCATTCCTTTGAACATATATCTTCTCAAAGAACCCATGTCCTAAGTTATTTAATGTACCTTGAGGTGGTGCCTTGAAGAAGATATTTTAATGCCATTGATAAAAGTCAAAGTCTACTTTATGAATGCACAATAATGAATATGATTGTACTTATTAAGAAAAAGAGATAGAGGTACATGTCTAAAATTATTTATATTAAGACTTGTCTCATGGAAGTCAGTGATCAACTTCAATGATCCTCAATACCTTTTAATTAATGATGATCTTTGCTTATTAATTTTTTTTAATATAACAGAGGATCAACTAGTATTAATATTTGTGAGCATACTTATGCTACTTAAATCTCTTAGGAGTATCTTTACTCCTTCCCTGTGTGTAAGTTTAAAAAATCCATAAAGATAATTAAAATGCCACTTGCACTTATCCCAGAGTCAGCACTACCAGATAACACAAATAAGTAGAAGTTAAAAAAGATTTTGCTCATTCCTCTGTTTTGCATCATAGATTAAATGTAGAGGCCATCTACAGTCTACATTTAAAATTGTTGGACCCATGGCCTTATCTGACCATCTGACTACAACAACTACTTAACTTATAGCTTCTGATAGGATACATTTGCATCTGAATTGAAATTTCAATTAAAAGTCCTGATATGGAACTATGAAATGATATGGCATATGTGTTAATTTCCAAATTAGAGCAAATTAAAGAAAGGGGGAAAAAAGGTTAGATCCAGAAATGTGTTTTGGGCTCACAATAAATTCTAGCTCCAACTTAAGAAAAATTAATTCTTACATCATGGGCCTGCTTAATACTCTCCCTCAGGAAGGGAACACAGAAGATACAGAGGCTATAGCAAAATGCGGTGAAAATATTTAGATGTTGCCTGGCTATCAATTGCATCTGGGGCTTTAAAGGGTTGTCTCCAAATAAGAAACCATCTAAGCAACCATCTAACTAAGTCCACATGGAAGAAGCACTCCATCATCCGTCACTGAAGGATTAGAATCCTTTGAATCATAAGTCAAAGGAGGGATCAGTATCAGAGCCTAAATTCTGAGAATCTGGTGTGCAGAAGGCAATGGATGACAGTGGGAGCCCAAGATCCATGTGCAGAACTACATAGGAAATAAAGATAGCAGAAAAGTGGTCACTAAACAGAGTGCTTGGGAGGGAGGAGTATGGAAGATCAAAGGCATAAATCTGACCTGAACAGTTAAAACTTGTTCAATAGATCCGCCTCCCCCCCAATGATGCAGGCTGAAACTGATCTGGTTTCCAAAATTATCTGTATTTTTGGTTTGTAATGTTTTATTTTTTTTGTTTATTCATAGTAGTGTGTATCTCAGAGGTGCTATGTCAACAGAGGTCACCCTCTTGAAGCAATGTTACATGTTTTTCTGTTTTTCTGTAAATGAAACTCAAGATTGATGAACCTATAGGGATAGCAAGTAGAAAAAGGGGTTTGTGGGGGAGGAGGGTAAGGGGCTGGTTAAAAAGGAGATGATGTTAAAGAGTCCATGTAGAAAAAGAATGTTTGGAAACTGATTGTGTTAGAAATTGTACAGTTCTACTTGTGATTGATATATGGGATACTATGTTCTATGTAATAATTTCAAACTAATAAAAAAGGAGAAAAGAAATAGTAAACCCGACATTATTAAGTGAGATTCACCCCAACACAAATCAAATATCAAGTTACTTAAATCAGTGCTATTGAAATTATAAGGCTGTCAAGAGGTATTGATACAAACTTAGAATCCATTTAAAACAAAAATACCAAAATGTAAAGCCATTGTTTCTTTTCTTTTGTCCTAATTGGTGTTGTTTTTGAGATATATATATCATATATTATATTTTCCCATATTTTGGTCATATTTAAAAAGAGTTTTATATACATCACCAGAGTCAGTTCTGGAACATCCTCCCTGCTCCTGTATTCATTATTTGCTCTTCATTGCTCTCCAATCTCTTCTCTAACCTCCAAATCCCTGACAAGCCATACACCAATTATTGTCTCTCTACATCCACCCATCCTATGCTTCATATACTGGAAAACATACAAAAACCAATCCAAACCAACAAACACAAGCAAAATAAAAATAAGTTTTTTTTAAAAAGTCCTGATATTAATATCTAGTTTACTGCTTAGGAGCCATGGTGGCATAATGGGTTATGTGTTGGGCTGCCAACGAACGTTCAGCAATCTGATGCCACCAGGTATTCCGTGGGAGAATGTGGAGGCATTCTGCTCCCATAAATAATTACAATTTCAGAAACTGGCAGAATCACTTCTATTCTGTCCTACAGACTTACTATGAGTCAGAGACGACTAAGTGAGGATTTGAGCGATTCTACATTTTCTCCTAGGACCACCTGAAATGAGTGGAGGAGGAGGAGAAAGAGCAGAGGAAGTGAAAACGGAGAAAAACAAGGAGGCGAGTGAGATGCTACGGAGGAAGGAAAGACTGTTTTCAATTGTCAGCACAGAAGGAGATGGTTTTTCAGGTCAGGAGGAGAGAAGTGGAGCTTGTCAATGACACAAAAGACTGAGCACTAAGCTACTAACCAAAAGGTTTATTGTATGAATCCACCCAGAGGCACCTTGATAGAAAGGTCCAGCAGTTGGCTTCCAAAGGAATGGAGCCATGAAAATCCTCCTCTGCACACACATGGGGTCACCATGAATTTGAATTCACTGAAACACAACCGACTTTGGTGGCAATAAGCACACTGGAGCACCAACTACCTGCAGAATACAAAGGCCAGCCAACAGAGTTCCAGGTCATACATGCACTGGTTTGTTTGAAACAAAACATGTTTAAAACACATGTGATCAATGGATGGCTGAAGCCAAATTCCCTCAGTATTACATTTGTCTTAGTCTTTTTATGATACCTTCCCCAAAAAGGTCAAAACAAATGCCAATCAAAACGGCTCTGCTGGGCTTGTTAAACTCAAGGCAGAAAGTCTGCTCAGATGGTTATAGCGACTCCTTTTAGGGAATGCAAAGCGATAATCTCTGTAGATTTTCTCAATGGAGTTTATTACAAAGTTTTAAGAAAATTTAAGAAAAAGAAAAGTTTAAGAAGTTTTAAGAAAATGAATATCGTTGTGAAAGAGGCCGGAATGTTGTGCAGTGGAGTTGTTGATTCATGGAAAGCCTACCTTACTCACCCCTCACTGCTGATACTGACCTTTCAGATATTTTTTGTCCCTCAAACCCAAAGAAAATTGAAAAGGAAGATGATTTGGGTTTCTGAAGGAGGCCAAAATTGCCATTTTGAGGTGTGTAAATCAAAGAGCATATAATTCTTTGTAGAAGGTTTAGGAGCCTGAAAACACAGCCTATGGAAGTGTGCTGACTTATATGGAGAACAATATTTTCCCATTTGGACATTTTTATTTAATGAGGGCTTCTGTGATTCTGTAACAATATTTAGAGACCTAACCTGTTACACACTGTACAAAGACCTATCTATTGATAGACATATAGTAGAAACTGCCTTGGGTAATCTGATTTGCACGTGTGATTATGAGCAATGTTCTTTGAAAGTCATGTTTATTGGCCCCCAGAGTTCTTGCAGTGCAGATGAGACCTGACACAAACTACTGTGTACGCATTCATGTTTCTGTACCCACAGTTAATTGTTTCTGTTTGCTGTTTCCACTCCAAGAGCTAGAATTCATTTTCCCATAGAAACCACAATGCTACTTTTAAAAAGTACACCTCATTATATAGCTCCATTTTTGAAAACTTTTACAATTATTTGCATTTTACATAAAATAATGCTTCATTCTAGCTAAAAAATCCTGGTTTGACCAAAGCTCTCCTATCTCACTCACTCTGTTCCAGAATCATTCATTACTTACTTTGCTTGTCAAATTTAGTAAGCTCATTCCTGGATTTAGGCTCTTCCATATCAATGTTTGTTTACAAAGAAATAATCGAATGGGCAATATTACGTTTGTTTTACATAAGGAAGCTCTGAGTCAAAGGCAACTTGACCCCAAACAACATTTCCTCTTAAGCTCTCTGAACTTTGAATTAGCTACCTCCCTGCCTTAAAGATTCTATACCCTAACAATTGGAAAATTGATTCATTCTTGGTTCCCATATTTTAGAAAGAAATTATATTGCTACTTAATCTAAAAAATACCACTATTGCAATATGTATATACATACACACACACACATTTATATATTATTATTAAGCTCTCACCACCAGGGACCTTTTTTGTCTACACTGTGTTCGTCTAAACTGTGTTTTCTTCATTATGGAGAAAGGTCCATGACAATAGACATTTTGTTCTTCTTTTCCACTGGTGCATCCTCTGTAAGAACAATGAATGACACAGAGTGAGTTATCAAGAACATTTGTAAAGTGTGTGAATGTTTATATAGAATTCACTAGTACTTCATTGTGGGGATGGTGCAGCACAAACATTTATGGGCTGGAAAGCACTAGACACTCTATTAAACACACTGTCTGCAATTACATTACTGTCTCTTGTATAGACACAAGTCAACTGAGCTGTAGAGAATTTAACATACTTAAAATTTAACAGCTAATACGTGCTGGTCCTGGAAGTTACAACCAGTCCTTTATGGCTTTGAATTTGATGATCTTAAACCACCAACTATAGCTAAAATGCTCACTTGCTAATCAAAAGCTTGGAGGGTCTATTCTACCCAGAGGTGTGTTGGAAGATAGATCTGCCAATCCACTTCTAAAATGTCAGTCATCAAAGACCCTTGAGAGCATGGCTCTACTCTGTCATGCATGGGGTTGCCATGACTTGACGTAAACTCAATGATAACTGGTTTAATTGACTGTTATATTACATTAGAGAAAGAACAAAAGGTAGAAAGCAAGTCCTGCAACTTGTATTATGGTCCTTGACTATGAGATAGAAAAACAGAACACAAAAATTCATTTTAAGTTATCAAAATTTTCTATGGAAATTATTTTCATATTAGATTTACTGAGCTACCAAATCTCATCACACACCTTTGAGTCACCGCAAATCCCTTGTGAGAAATATTGTTTTATAAATTTAAGGGAAATAATAATGATAAATTTTTATCAGAAATTTTGCTGTCAAAGAATATCATAAAAAAACCATTGCCATTGAGTTAATTTCAACTAATAATGACATTATAGGACCAAGTAGAACTGTCCCGGATGGGTTTCTAAGACTATAAATTCTTATAAGAGCAGAATGCCTCATCTTTCTCCTGGGAAGCAGGACTCATAACTCACTACACCAGTTGTATTTCACAATTGAAAATTAGGAAAAATAGACCAAGCAGAGAGTTCAGCATCTACTAATAATTACAAACATACCCTTAAAACATTTTAATTGAGTAAACGTAATATATAAAAGCACATTTGAGTTGCACCGGTCTCAATATCCCTGTCTAGTTACACACAGTGCAGAACTCCAATCGACTAAAACTAGGAGATGAGAATCATAAATAGGACTAGTGAATAGGAGGTCCCCGAACCTCCCTGCACTTGAGTAGAACCAGATTTTTCTTTATATAAAATTTGACTGAAATAGGAGAAGCACAGAAGATGTGCTTTAATGACTGTGGAAGCACTTAAGTATAAGGATCATAACAAACTATCAGCTGGTAGATAGCACAATAAAGAACTTGAATTCCGAAAAAGTTAATTGTGTCTATGTAGGACATAAATCAAGAGGTGGATATTTGTACAGAACAAGGGGATAATGAGTGGTTTAAAATTAGGAAAGGTAGGTATGTGGGTCATATCCTTTCACAATTCTAAATCCATTTATATGCAGAGCAAATAATCAAAGAATGTAGACTCTGAGGAAGGTGTTAACAGAATTACAGAAATGCTCATGAACGACCTGGGATATGCCAATGATACAACTTTTTTACTGAAAGAGACAAGAAGACTGGAAGCACACGCTGATGGAGATTAAAGACTATAGTATTCAGGTTGAATTACCCCCTAAAGTCAAGAAAACCAAAATTCTCACAATTGGGCCAATAAACAACCTTATGATTCATGGAAAATAGTTTGAAGATTCCAAGATATGATTTAACTTGGATCCATAATCAATGTTCAGAGAAGCATCAAGGAACCAAATGATGGTATTGGGCAAATATTTGCAAAACCCCTCTAAATGCTAAAGAGCAAGCAGGTTGCTTTGAGCACTAAGCTACACTGATCCCCAAGACATTGTGTTTGTAATCGCCTCACATCCCTGGATCTGAAAAAGATGACCGAAGAAGAAATGATACCTGTGAATTATGGTCTCGGCAAAGTATATTGAATCGACTGTAGGCTGGCCAAAAACCAATAAATCTGTCTTGGAAGAAAACCAAACCCCCAAATTTACTGCTACCCAGTTGATTCTTACTCTTAGTGAACCTGTAGGACAAGATAGCACTGCCCGTATGGTTCCCAAGACCTTGGAATTCACCTTGAAACCCAGAGAGTAGTTCTATGTTGTTGTATGGGGTCATTATTTTTCTGAATCAACTGGTAGGCAGCAAGCTTCGATTGGGTTTTGATCCAAGACAGATTTGTTCTCTCTTGTGGTAGTCAACAGTGTACAACTATAATCAAATATCTTTCAGAACCTAAATGGTTGGACATAGTACCATGGATTTTGGACACCTGAGAGAGTTTTTTGTGCGAGCCTGGCTGATAAACACAAGTCGGATTAACTGAAGGGCAGAGAGATAAATGGCTCGGTGAGCCTCGCCTTTCTTGTTTCTCTCTCTTTGATCATTGGACCAGTGTGCAGCTGCCTGGCTTATTCTGTGCCTCAATTTACAGGCTACACTACCTGTGGGACACCTAGCCTGTGAACTGTGTTGCTGTAAGTTGAGGTCCCTTTAAGACATCTCTGGAGCTGGGGACTGGCGGTTGGTGACCTGGCTGACAGTTGGTGACCCGCCTTGTGATTGGCTGCTGTGCTGAGATACCCTAGCTCTCTCTATATACAGAAGAAGACCTGGCAGCAGACTATACTTGAAGGACTGCTAGTGTCTCACAACTCTCTCTCACAGGAGTGAGTTGCACTGAGCCATTTGTACTGCTTTATAAGTGAACTTCATTTCTTGTATTATATATTTATCTGTATATGATTTAACAGCTCATTTCTTGTTATATATCTTATTATCTTTATAAATAAATTTATTAAATTATCAGCAATTTGGTTTTATCTCTCTAGAGAACCCTGTTTATCACATTTTGGTACCAGGAGTGCTTCTAGAGAAATACAATCACAAATATGGGCTTCTTAAATTGGATCTCCAGCCTGATTAGTCTTAACACTAATGATGCTACTTCAACACCCCAAAGCATGTATGAGTCTTCTACTCCTACTAATCCAAGGTGTGAAGTAGAAAAGATAATATGTAAAGTGGCACCACTGATAGATGAGGTGCTGGTTAAAGGAGAGGCTCTGAATGATCGTGTTTTTGATATTTTCCAGGAGTTCTGTAAGGATGACAAATATAGGGAAGCTGGTTGGCTGGTCCTTCTTACAAAGGAAAGTGTGATTGAGGAAAGGGATGGTCTCAGAGCCTCAGAAGCGCGCCTCAGGTGCAGACTAATGGACTTGTAAACTTCCACCTGCGCTACAAAGGAGAGCCTTCTCTTCTCTAGCAAGAGAGCTGACATTGCTGAGAACCAGGCCCAGAGTCTCGTTATGCGAGTGGCTGAATTACAACAGCAGCTGAATTGCAGATCTAGAGGAGTGTCTGAAGCCAAAGTGAGAGCATTGATTGGGAAAAGTTGGGACCCTGCAACATGGGATGGGAACATATGGGCTGATGATCCAGAAGAGGAGGATATTGAGCCCTTAGAAACAATTGACCCACCCCAGTCAATAGATCCACCCCTCCCAGCTGAAAGTATTAATTCACAATCCACACCTGAGCAGATTAGCCAAACTATGCAAGTTGATATGCCAGGTGGGGTTGCATCCGTAGCACTGCCTGAGAGAGATGCCTTAGAAGATTTTTCTAAGGGCACCTAAGAAACACCCTCACCACCCATTATTTCCCCTAGACCTGTCACTAAAATTAGGTCTCAGAAAGCTCCTAAAAGTGAGGTTGAGATGATTACCCAAGAAGAAGTGCGCTATACTCATAAAGATCTGCTCGAGTTTTCAAATACATACAAGCAGAAGCCTGGGGAATATCCTTGGGAACGGTTACTAAGGGTGTGGGATACTGGTGCACGAAATGTTAATATTAGACCAGTATGAGTTTCTGGATATGGGACCCCTAAGCACAGACTCTTCTTTCAATGTCTCTGTGAGTGAGGCTAAGAGAGGATCTAATTCTTTATTTGGTTGGTTCAATGAAGCATGGACTGCCAGATGGCCTAGATTGGACCAACTTGAAGTACCTGACCTACCTTGGTACACTGTAGAGGAAGGCATCCAAAAGCTTAGAGAAATTGGTATGTTGGAATGGATCTATCAGGATATTCCCATAGACCTCAAAAGGGGGTTTCCTGAGGACATACCCTTTACCAGAACCATAAGGAACAAGTTTGTGAAGTGGGCCCCAGCATCTCTGAAGACTCCTGTAATTGCTATTTTATGTGCACCAGGATTAACAGTGGGCACTGCCCTAAGCGGAACTCCGATATTTGCCTACAATAGGGCTAATTGGTTCCCATGATGGTAGAGGGCAGGTGTCAGCACTGAATCAACAGAGACAGGGTGGGTGTGGTTATAATAGACAACAAGGTTTCAGTAGTAATCAAAGCAACCTATCTCATGTGGAATTATGGCATTGGCTACTTAGCCATGGTGTCCCTATGAATGAAATAGATGGGAAACCTACTAAATATTCACGTGATCTATACAGGCAAAAGAAAGGTAGATCAAGTGATAGCAGAATAGACAGTCATGATCGCTCAATCAATTCTCAGACCTGAGCCAGTTTAAAGACCCACAACCCCTTGAATGAGGGGAAGGCCGGGTCCCTTTGAAGGAGGACCCTGCTACATCAGCAAAGGTCTATACTGTTAGTCTTTCTTCTAGCCTTCCCCAAAGGGACCTGTGGCCTTTCACAAGAGTAACTATTCATTGGGGGAAAGGAAATAATCAAACTTTTCGGGAATTACTGGACACTGGTTCAGAACTGACACTAGTTCCAGGAGACCCAAAGTGTTTCGAAGGCCCACCAGTCAGAGTGGGGGCTTATGGAGGTCAAGTTATCAATGGGGTTTTAGCTCAGGTATGCCTCACTGTGGGTCCAGTGGTTATTTCCCCAGTTCCAGAATGCATCATTGGAATAGACATACTTAGTAACTGGGAGAACCCCCATATTGGATCCCTGAAATGTGGAATAAGGGCCATCATGGTAGGAAAGGCCAAGTGGACACCATTAAAACTGCTTAGGAAAATAGTAAACCAAAAACAATACCGCATTCCTGGGGGCATTGCGTGTATCAGTGCCACCATCAAAGACTTGAAAGATGCAGGGGTGGTGATTCCTATCATATCCCCATTTAACTCGCCTATAAAGGCCTGTAAAGAAGACAGATGGATCCTGGAGAATGACAGTGGATTATCGTAAACTTAACTAGGTGGTGACTCCAATTGCAGCTGCCGTTCCAGATGTGATTTCATTGCTTGAGCAAATTAATACTTTTCTTGGTACTTCGTATGCAGCTATTGATCTGGCTAATGCCTTCTTCTCAATACCAGTCTCGAAGGGCCACCAGAAGCAGATTGCCTTCACCTGGCAGGGGAAACAATATACTTTCACAACTCTCCCCGAGGGGTATATCACCTCTTCTGCCCTGTACCATAATTTAGTCCGAAGGGATCTTGATCACCTATCTATTTCACAAAATGTCACACTGGTCCATTATATTGATGACATTATGCTGATTGGACCCAGTAAGGAGGATGTATGAAAGACTCTAGAGTCATTGGTACAATATCTGCATACAAGAGGTTGGGAAATTAACCCAACGAAGATTCAGGCACCCTCCACCTCAGTAAAATTTCACGGAGTCCAGTGGTGTGGGGCATGTCGAGATATTCCTACTAAAGTGAAGGATAAGCTATTGCATTTGGCGCCCCAATGACTTAAAAAGAGGCTCACCGCCTAGTGGGCTCTTTGGATTTTGGAGGCAACATATTCCTCACTTGGGTGTTCTACTTCAACCTATTTATCAAGTGACATGAAAAGCCTCCAATTTTGAGTGGGGCCCAGAACAAGAAAAGGCTCTGCAACAGGTTCAGGCTGCCGTGCAAGCTGCTTTGCCACTGGGACCATATGATCCAGCTGACCCGATGGTGCTAGAAGTGTCAGTTGTAGATAAGGATGCAGTGTGGAGTCTTTGGCAGACCCCTATTGGTGAATCACAGCATAGACCATTGGGATTTTGGAGTAAAGTCCTGCCATCCTCTGCAGACAACTACTCCCCCTTTGAAAAACAGCTGTTGGCCTGTTACTGGGCCTTGGTGGAGACTGAACGCCTCACCATGAGCCACCAAGTCACCATGAGGCCTGAACTACTTATCATGAACTGGGTATTGTCTGACCCATGGAATCATAAAATTGAACGTGTGCAGCAACACTCCATTGTTACTTGGAAGTGGTATATACGAGATTGGGCCAAAGCAGGACCTGAAGGGACAAGTAAGCTGCATGAAGAAGTGGCCCAAATGCCTCCAGTCTCCTGTCACATTACCTTCTTTCTCTCAGTCTGCAACTATGGCCTCCTGGGGAGTTCCTTACCATACTTTAACTGAAGACAAAAAAAGTCATGCTTGGTTTACAGATGGCTCTGCACGATATGCAGGTGCCACTCGTAAGTGGACAGCAGCAGCACTGCATCCCCTTTCTGAGATATCCCTAAAGAACAGTGGTGAAGAACTTCGAGCAGTGTACCTGGCCGTTCAGTTTGCATATAAGGAAAAATGGACAGATGTGAGACTGTATACTGATTCATGGGCTGTGGCTAATGACTTGGCTGGATGGCTAGGGAATTGGAAGAACCATGACTGGAAAATTGGTGACAAGGTGATGCGGGGAAGAGGTATGTGGATAGGCCTCTCTGAATGGGCCAAAACAGTAAAGGTAATTGTATCTCATGTGAACGCTCACCAAAGGATTACCTCTGATGAGGAGGACTGTAATAATCAAGTGGATAAGATGACACTCTCTTTCCTCTGCCACTCCTGTATCGCCCAATGGGCACATGAACAAAGTGGACATGGTGGCAGGGATGGAGGTTATGCATGGGCACAGCAACATGGACTTCCACTCACCAAGGCTGACTTGGCCACTGCCACTGCTGAGTGCCCCATTTGCCAGCAGCAGAAACCAACATTAAGTCCAAGATATGGGACCATTCCTCAGGGAGATCAACCAGCAACTTGGTGGCAGGTTGATTACATAGGACAACTTCCATCATGGAGGGGACAGCATTTTGTTCTTACTGGAACAGACACCTACTCTGGATATGGATTTGCCTTCACTGCACACGATGCTTCTACCAAAACTACTATTCGTGGACTTACAGAATGCCTCATCCACTGGCATGGCATCCCACATAGCATTGCTTCAGATCAAGGAACTCACTTCACAGCAAATGCAGTGCGGCAATGGGCCCATTCCCATGGAATCCACTGGTCATATCATGTTCCTCATCATCCTGAGGCTGCTGGCTTGATAGAGCGATGGAATGGGCTCCTAAAGACACAATTATGGCCCCAACTAGGTGGCAACAACTTGCGGGGCTGGGGCAAGGTTCTCCAGGAAGCTGTAAATGCTCTAAACCAGCGGCCAATATATGGTGCTGTGTCTCCATTAGCCAGAATTCATGGGTCCAGGAACCAAGGGGTGGAAGCTGCGGTGGCACCAATCACTATTACTCCTAGTGATCCACTTGCAGCATTTTTGCTTCCTTTCCCAGCAACCCTGTGTTCCTCAGGCCTGGAGGTCCTGGTCCCAAAGAATGAACTCTCCCACCCAGAAACACAGCACGGATTCCACTGAACTGGCAGCTGAGAATACCCCCTGACCACTTTGGGCTTCTCATGCCTTTGGATCAGCAGGCCAGGAAGGGTGTCACTGTACTGGGTGGTGTGATTGATCCTGATTACCAAGGAGAAATTGGACTGGTGTTACACAATGGAGGTAAAGAAGACTATGTCTGGAATCCAGGAGATCCCATAGACCAACTCTCAGTGCTACCGTGTCCTGTGATTAAAGTAAATGGTAAATTACAGCAACCCAATCCTGACAGGACTTATAATGACCCAGACCCCTCAGTAGTGAAGGTCTGAGTCACCCCACCAGGCAAAAAAAAACACAGCCAGCTGAGGTGCTTGCTGAGGGCAAAGGTAATACAGAATGAGTAGTAGTAGAAGGTAGTTCTACCTATCAATTACGACCACGTGATCAATTGCAAAAGCGAGGTTTGTAATTGTCAATGTATTTTCTTTTTATGTGCTTATTGCATATCTTTTCTTTGTTCAGGTATGATATATCAGCTACAATTGTACTGTGTTTTCATTTATATGTATGATAGATAATTGATGATAAGTATAAGTGTGATTTCATCAATGTCTGTAAATTATATATGTATATAAGGCTAAAGAATTGTGTACAGGTGCCAGGTTGGCAAGGGGTGGATTGAGATAGTTTATTGTTCCAGCCTGGCTGATAAACACAAGTGGGATTAACTGAAGGGTGGAGAGGTAAATGGCTCCGTGAGCCTCACCTTTCTTGTTTCTCATTCTTTGAGTATCGGACCAGTGTGTGGCTGCCTGGCTTGTTATGTGCCTCAATTTACAGGTTACAATACCTGTGGGATGCCTAGCCTGTGAACTGTGTCGCTGTAAGTTGAGGTCCCTTTAAGACATCTCTGGAGCTGGGGACTGGCATTTGATGACCTGGCTGACAGTTGGTGACCTGCCTTGTGATTGGCTGCTGTGCTGAGACAGCCTAGCTCTCTCCATATAGAGAGGAAGACCTGGCAGCAAACTAGACTTGAAGGACTGCTAGTGTCTCACAACTCTCTCTCACAGGAGTGAGTTGCACTGAGCCATTTGTACTGCTTTATAAGTTAACCATTCATTTCTTGTATTATATATTTATCTGTATATGATTTGACAGTTCATTTCTTGTTATATGTCTAATTATCTTTATAATTAAATATATTAAATTGTCAGCAATTTGATTTTATCTCTCTAGAGAACCCTGTCTAACACAACATCTGATCAGGAAGGGCCCATCCTTGGAAAATGACATCATGAATAGTCAAGAAGTCAAGTAGAAGGTGAATGGAAAAAAGAGAGATTTTCAAGAGGGATAGACACAGGGGCTGCGGTAGTGGGGTCTACCATAGCAATCATTGTGAGGACAGCACAAGTTTGCATCGTGTTTCTGTTGTACCTAGATTCCCAGTGGAAACTGACTCGATAGTGCCTCCATCAACAGCCACCTTAAATATGAGCATTTCTATATAAAAACCCAAAGACCATATTTATCGTCCTAGACGCATCGTGACTCTCTGCGTTTACAAGACTGTAACTCTGCACCAGAATAGAAAGCCCCTTCTTTCTGCTGCATTTAAACAGAAGTTACATAAAATATTTCTTTGTGTGTAATTATATAGGATAATCAATTATATTTAATTGTACATGAGATAGTTAATTACCTATAAGCATATAGGAAACATATGCATAATGTTTTATCAGCTTACATAAGGTCCTAGTTAAATTGTGTTCTTTAGCAAAAGTCGATGTGGATTGCTGGTCTACAATAGCCTTCTATTAATAAAATATTTCATGGTATATTTCCAATCAAATTTACTAACCATTCGCACTATTTGAACATTTGTAAAGAGGTTGGGTGCTGCAAGTGGTTTGCATTCATTTGCAAAAGTATGATGGTTTCAAACCAATCGAAGAACGGCCTGGCAATCTACTTGCAGGAAGATCACAACTAAGAAAATGCCGAGAAGCGATTTTAGTCAAAACTCATGGGGCTGCCATGAGTTGACTCGATGGAGTCAATGAGTTTAGAAGTAGATTGATAAACAAAACAAAACCCCACAGAGTAAGACAGCTAAAGTAAATATATGATGTCATGCAGCTTACTGAGGAAAATTTATAGCTATAAGGTTTCTTTGTTTAAAAGTTTTCTCTAATAATCCTAATATCTTTATCTATTCATGTATTTAAGTAATATCATCTCCAGAATATGTTTTATTCCTTTCCTGGACTAATTTTGCCATTGCGTGAGCTTCAATTAAATGAGAATGTAATCTGTTAATGTCAGCTTAATGTTAAAGAGTTCATGAAAAACTATGTGAAAGTGCTATTTTACAAACATGAGTGACTGGTATATTTTTTTCTAAAGACATGTTTTATTTTTTATTATTGATCCTAGATTTGCATAAGTAGTTACTTGATTATTTGAAAGGCAAAGTTGGGCCCATCTAATCTCTTCTTTTTCTATTCCTTGACGAAATAGTAAAACTTCAATCAAGATCTGTGTACAGCCTCTTTTCTTCTCTAATTAAACATATTATGACACTGTGTCTTGTCAAAACAGAACTATCATGTTGTAAAATTTTCAATGAAAAATTAATATCCTTGCTTTAATTTTCATTTAAATATACTGATAGATATGAACAGCCCACTAAAATTAATTGGTTTTCACTAAAATAATATACTTTGTATTATTATTATTGAAAATAATAATCTTTTTCTTTTGAAAGGGATCTAAATTAATATTATTTTATATGTATAAAGAGGAATTATCTTAAATAACACACATAAAAATACATATGAATAAAATTGCAGATGTCAAAATGTGTGGATTCTGTATCTCATTATATTCAGAGTTCAGGAACCTCATCCTCAAAGTGCTACCTAGGGGCTTGTTAGAAAGAGAGATTTTCAGGCACCTTAACAAACTATTGAACCAAAATCTCAGCAGGGAGAGATTTTTTTTTTCCCTTAACAAAAACATTTTCAAATATATAGAAACCATAAAGTTAGCAAATATACATAAACGAATCATTCAGCTTAAAAAACATCAATACCCATGTTCAAACAAAGTATTATTTAATATACCAAGCTTTCCCTTCCCTCTATTAATTAGACACATACTATCAGTTCTTTGAATTTCTATATGCTTCTCAAAGAGAAAATATTCTTCTTTTAACATGATAACATCATCCTAATACCTAAAAATCATCCAAAATTATTAAGTACCACTAAATATGCAAAAAACTGTTTACATTTCCATAGTTCCATAAGTGTATTTATTTCAAAGTTTGTCCCAATCACAGCTCAAGAAAGAATACATAATTCACTTGATTGGCATACTTTTTAGGTCTTTTAGTTTATAGATTGCTTCCCTAATTTTTTTCCTTTCCTTCCTATATGTGTTGTAGAGGAATATATACTTTACTAAGCACTTCCAGTGACAGTTACCAGAGAAGCTTGGGGCAGAGGGCTTTAGCTCAAGGGCAATGTGTGCACTCTTTGTATCTCTAGATGTGCTTTACAAACTACTGTCTCACAATGAACATATGGCAAAGCAGTTGAACTTTCTATTATTTGTTGCTCCAGGTGTAGAGCAGTGATGATACCTGTTGTCTTCTTCACAAGGATGCATTGGGGATTAATGAGCTATTATTGATAAAGCACTCTAAACTTGCCAGAAGAAAGGCTTGTAAGAGCCCATCTTAAAGCTTGTAAGAACCTTACAGTCTTTATGATCCTCTTCTGTGGGAGACTGATCTGTTTACTTACAGAAAACACATTCTAATCTGATATGAATTGTGTACTTACGATAAATATGAACCAATTTATCTTGCACATCACAAGTATAAATGAATTGAGGAAACATATAATAAATAGCATGTATTTTCAAGAAAGAAAACAATTCAATCATTTACAAATTTTACTTTACTTCCACACATCTAGATTGATACAGATCACAGTTTCTTTTCATGAAAAATGCATATGAAAATATTGATGAACATTAATAAAATTTGATCTCATAGATAAAACAAAACTTATGTTCCATAAAATCTTTAACAAGCAAGAGAATGCTTATATAATCTTATTTTCAACAAAATTTAAAATTACATAAATAATTTCTGTAGATTTTTACTGATTTTTGAACATCTATATATTGTAAATAGGTTGTACTATCATCCTCTATCAGTAACTTTGCAGTTAAAGTAGCAATTTGGTGTTTGACACACCTTGGCAATATAAATAAGGACATTCTAGTTTTAGTATTTCTAATGCAATTAAAATATTCATAATCTTGATCATTTCATTTTATCTCTCTCAGATTCAATTTATTTCTCAATGAAAAGTATGTTGTTTCTTTTTAGTTCTAAAACTGTATGAGTAAGAAGGAACATTTTAAACAAAATTATTTTATTATATTTTATATGTCCTAGCATATCTGCTGAACAAACTAAAATTAAGATCCAAAAATAATGAGAAATTTGGAGAGTAATTTAAGTTAAAAATCTCTCTATTATCCCACTATACTTTAGTTACTTTCTACCGTTGAATTATCCATCATCTATTAGGATTTACAAAATCATAGAATTAGAGGACTCAACTGATTTAATGCTTTTTGCTTAAGATGAGGTTCTCCACTTCCACTAATATTACTTATGACCTACTACATAAACTTTTACAGAAACTAGAATGAAATTATTTATGCTATTTGAAATGAACTGTGAAACATAGTAAAACACAGTAAAGCATTTTATTTCAAATTATATAAAAATGATTTATATTTTCAAAGTTGTGTTGAAAAAAAAATTTACTGGGGGCTTGTGCAACTCTTATCACAATCCGTACATCCATCTATTGTGTCAAGCTCATTTGTACATTTGTTGCCATCATCATTCTCAAAACATTTTCTTTGTACTTGAGCCCTTGGTATCAGCTTCTCATTTTTTGCCCTCCCTCCCTTGATAATTTATAAATTATTATTATTTTGTCATGTCTTACACTGTTCAATGTCTCCCTTCATGCGCTTATATTTTGTGAATCCCCTAAGGAGGGGGCCATATGTAGATCCGTGTGATAGTCCCCACTTTCTACCAAATGTTCCCCTTACCCTCCCAGCATCGCCACTCTCATTATTGGTTCAGAAGGGGGTTCATCTGTCCTGGATTCCTCGTGTTTCCAATTATTAACTGTACCAGTGTATATCCTCTGGTCTAGCTAGATTTGCAAGACAGGATTTGGGTCATGATTGTGGGTGGAGGAAACATTAAAGAATTAGAGGAAAGTTGCATGTTTTATCATTGCTATACTACACCCTGACTGGCTTGTCTCCTCCCCATGACCCTTCTGTAAGGGGATGCCCAGTTCCCTACAGATGGGCTTTGGGTCTCCACTCTGCACTCCCCCTCATTCACAACAATATGATTTTTTGTTCTTTGATGCCTGATAGCTGATCCCATTGACACCTCATGATTACACAAGTTGGTGTGTTTCTTCCATGTGGGCTTTGTTGCTTCTCAGCTAGATGGCTGCTTGTTTGTCTTCAAGTCTTCAACGATTGTGTGGGAAAAGTGAGTCTATAGAACAAAGTGTTCTTGCGTTGAGGGAGTACTTGAGTAGAGCCCCAATGCCCATCTGCTACCTTAATACTAAACCTATAAATATATGCACATAGATGTTTCCCCATGGTCACATATAAATATATTTTCATATGTACATGCCTGTTTCTAGACCTCTATAAAAGCCGTTTGCCTCCTAGATCTTTCCTCTATTTCCTTTTACTTTCCTCTTGTCCCACTATCATGCTCAGCCTTCATTTGAGAGTAAGTCCTCTCGATTACATTGCCCTTGATCAAGCCTTACCAGGCCTCCTACACCCTCCTCGCCATCGATTTTGGATCACTTGTTCCCTTGTCCTTGGGGTTGTTAACACCCACTTCCCAAAGTTGTGGTTTCCCATGAGACAGCATTAAAAAAATCCAGCAATTTTAGCAGTGAGAGCCTAGCAAATACATTTCCAGATCTTTTTTAAGCTATATTATATGCATCTTTTATTTATTTTCCTCTATTTTGGAAATTCCAGCTATTTTTCCCTTGAGCAATCCCATCATTAGGTATGTTATTCATGTAATGTTACTTTGATAAAATGCAAACTCTCTGTTTCTGAGTCAATGCTGATCCTAAAGGACACTTTATATTTAATTTCCTATTGTAAGAGCAGCACCCAAAAATTATTTTCAAGGTAATAACAAACAAATGGAATCCTTTTGAAATCCTTATCTCAGGAAGATGATCGCCAACTGGGAAACAAATGAAAAGAAATCGAATAAAGAAAGGCCCGTGTCAGCTAATAGAGTAAAAGGAAACCAAGCTTATTAAACAAGATCTTCTAAAGACAGTTATTGACCGATCATAAAAGCTTCCTGGTTGTGTTTCCCACCAAGGCAAAATCTTAAGACATAGGTGCTACTTCTGGAATTGCTTAATCTAATTTTTTATATATGTGTGTATGTATACAAAAGTACATACTATAACATCCCGAAGTTTTGTGGGAAAACTCCAGTCTTTTCATTTCATTTTCCATGAACTTTTTGAAACTGCTTTGTGATGGTTAGATTTTATGTCAATTTGACAAACCAGGGTGAATTTAGGCATGGAGCCCAACCTAGCAATCAATTTGTAAGCCCATGATCCCTCCTTCAGGGTGTGGCTCTTAATGTAAGAGAGACTCTGAACTGAGCTCTCTCTTTCCACTTGGTCTCCTGTTGGATCTGGATCCTATGACAAATTCATTGATATTGCCATGTGAGGTAGTTAGTTGATTGTGTCAACCTGGATGATGAACACATGTGAGATTAATTGAAGGGCGGAGAGAAAAATGGATGGGCGAGCCTTGTCTCTCTTGTCTCTTGCTCTTTGATCATGGGACCAGTGTGTGGCTGCCTTACTTGTTCTGTACCTCAGTTTGCAAGCTACACTACCTGTGGGACACCTAACCCATGGACTGTGTTGAGATTCCTTCAAGACCTGCTTCGCCACACCATTGGAATTTACATCTCTTGAGCTGGGGACTGTTGAATCCTGTCATCTGGCTGACTGTTGGTGACCTACCTTGCTGCCTGTGCCCAGCTAGCCTGAATTGCTCTACAGAGGACTACCTAGTGGCCCTCAAGACTTGAAGGACTGCCAGTGTCTCACAACTGTCTCCCAGGAGTGAGTTGCACTCAGCCATTTGTACTGTTTTATAATTTAATTAACTGTTTATTTCTTATGTAACATATCTATCTGTATAAATATATATAAAATTATCAGCATTCTGGTTCTGCTTCTCTAGAGAACCCTGTCTACACACCCTATTCTATTGGATCCCAATCCCAAGAGCCATTTGTGACTTCAGACATTGGATTCATTTAGCTAACCCCAGATTCATTCAACTCTGCATACACCAGTCTGTGGTTCTCCTATTTCATCTTCCTGCTTCCTGTTCATCCTCTCCTGCAGCTACACGGGTGATGAGAAGCCTGCAGCTTACATCTTCCCTGAGAACTTGAACCAGACTGGGATTACAAACTTCTACTATGGTATAAGCATTTCTTGAGACGTCTTTTTCTATATACATACACATAAAAGAATGATTGCTTTTGCTTCTAAAAAGAACCCAAGCTAACACACCCATTTGTTCTTAGTGTGAAGTGTTTTCCCATACTAAAAATATGGATAATCATAAGAGTATCCATAGTCCTTAGGTTACCATAATAGATGTTGTTTTGCTTTGTTACTTTTTAACTTATTTTACAGATGAAGAAACCAAAATATTTGAAGCTATAAGTTTATGAATGGCATTAACCTTAAAGCTTCTAACCTTAAAGTCCATTATCTTCCTAAAAGACCACACTTCTATCTACACATGTGTTCACAACTTGAAGATAATATCTGGCTAAATATTTTTTTAAACATTTTATTAGGGGCTCATACAACTGTTATCCCAATCCATACACACATCAATTGTGTAAAGCGCATTTGTACATCGTTTCT
>NW_022103903.1:9415057-9420217 GCF_000313985.2 Echinops telfairi
AAGGGGATCTCCAGTGGCCTACTAATGGGCTTTGGATCTCCACTCCGCACTCCCCCCATCATTCACTATGGTAAGATTTTATCTGGCTAAATATTCTGAATATATTGGTCTATCGATCTATCAGGGTAATGTGGTTTTAGACTAATTGAACATTCTGAATCTCCTTTTTTTCTCTTTCTCTTCAGGCTCCTGTAAGTTTCATTCTTATCACAACCTTGTTGGCCACAGATGGTGGGTGCCTGCTCCACAATACCCTTCGTAAGTTATAGAAACATAAGGAGGCATCAAAGCACAGGGCTACTCTGGACAACTCTGAATTCACTTCTGCAGGAATAGCTCTCTAATAGTATGCTCTTTGGTAGCAGAGATAGTACTTCATTTACTTTTTATACTATGATCACACCTACCTTATAGTAAATATTTTTAAAACTTTACATTTTAGGGTTTTCAGACACAATTGTTGGCCAGATGTTAAATGATTTTATCTACCAGAACACCTCATCGTACCTAAGCATTTTCATAAGTATGAAATTCAGCTTCCACATTGAGTTAATGTTATCAAGATAATTGTAAGTACTAAATCTATACCACTGAAAATGTTTTCCATATAATGAGTATTAGAGCATATGCATTTGTATCTACATACATGTAGGTATACAGAGGAAGGGTGAGACTTCATCTCATGTAGTTTGAACACGTCATCAGGAAATTTAACAAACTAAAATAAAACACGTATGGTGATAACTTAAAGGATAGGAGTAATTTTATGATATACTTAGTTTTTACTGTGATAAAACCTTTCAAATTGTAAACAAAGGGGTATATTAGGTTCAGGTCTCTAGAAAAGCAAAACCAATGATGTTCTTATATGTAAATATATATATATATACACAAACAAATATATATATATATATATCTCAAGAAATGGCTTATACAATTGTAGAAGTTGGCAAGCCCAGTCTGGTTCAAGTTTGTAGGGAAGACGTAAGCTAGAGGTGCCTGACCTGTGCAGCTGCAGAAGTTGAAGAGCCAGAAGCTGGGAGATGCAATAGGAGAACCACAGACTGGTGGATGAAGGGATGAATGAATCTAAGATTGGCTGAATGAATTCAAGGTCCAGAATCCACTGATGGCTCTTGGGATTGGGATCCAATATAACAGTGGATCAATGATCCAGACATAGAATCCAGATTCAACAGGAGGGAAAGTGGAAAGAGAGAGCTCAGTTCTGTTCAGAACCTCTCTTAAATCAAAGGCCATATCCTGAAGGAGGTATCCTTGGGCTGCAAACTGATTATAGGTTGGACCCTGTTCCTAATTTCATCATGAATCTGTGAGCTTGTAGTTCATGTCACAGATAATCAGTTAAATATATGATTATTCATCTGGCCTCCTTTTTCATAACCCTACTATCCAATAGCGCAAATTAAAATCTTCCTGCAAGTTCAGTTCACAAATGGAGACACCTTAAAATCCTGTTGCTACACTTTAAAGCTATGAATGGGTTCTTACTGTTTTTTGTCCCCTGACTGCTATTGCTTTCCATATTAACTGCTTTTGTTAATGCCTCTCTTCATTTTACTTGCCCCGTCTGCTTAAAATGTTCTTTTTTGTGTGTGCATCATTAAAATATAGCTGTCTAAAATCAAGATGCCTAATCACCCTATTCTCCAATGCTTTCTTTGAATTTCCTGACCTATAGTTTCCTGTGTCTTCTATAGCTAATATTCTCTTTTCTCTGTTACTCTCACTGTGCATTTCCTTCATCCTTCTTTCTCTCTATGATATTCTACCCTTGTTTCTCAAATCTTAATTAAAAGCATCTGACCCAAATTCATTATTAATATAATGGTGAGCTTTGTATATATATCTTTCAGTCATTTTTTTGTTGTTGAAATCTACCTAAATATGTCGTAAATTTATTATTTTATCTATCTATCTAGAGAGAAAGTATATTTTCAGTGAATTTGATTTTAGTGATAGAAAAGAAGGAATAAACATTGTTTTGCAAAATAATTTCTAGAAGCACCAATTAAAGATTTATTACATGGGCAAATAAACCACCTGCCCCTGCATACTTTATGAGAATGTTTTACATTTTCCAATTCCTTCTTCTACATACTCATTAATAACACAGAACATGTGCAGTTTGCATTGGGCATTTTTATAAGTATGAAATATTCAGCTTCTGCACTGTTGAGTCAATGTTGCCAAGAAAATGGTAAGTACTAAATCTATATCACTGTAGTTTTTCCCCCATATCATGAGTATATGTGTGTATTAAAATCTATGTAGTCATATCTACGTACATGTGGGTATACATATAACAAAGACCTATATATTATTTTAACTGTATTATAGTGACTACAGTTTAAAAATTGAAGAGCTGGGAAATTTTACTTATTTGGGAAAACGTTGCTTCCTTTTCTGCATAGCCCTATGATGCACAATGATAATGGATTTTATTAAAAATATTAATGTTGATAATTCTACAATTTATTTGAAAATACGCTTGAATAATTCAAAACATGGTCTCTTTTTCAAAACCATTTTATTGGGAGTTAATACAGGTAGTGTGTCATTCCATTTTTCAATCACATCAAACTGTATTGTACAATTACTACCACAGTGAATTTCAAACCATTCTTTTCCATCTTGAACTCCTTGACTTCCGCTCGCTATTACACCCCACCCCCACTATAGTACCCCCCAGAAACCCTTATTCTACATACCGCCCCTATAGATCCATCAACTCAACCCTGAGTTTCATATACAGAGCAGAAAAACATATAACAAAACTTCAAGAGGGTCACCCACAATGACAAAATACATCTGAGATAAAGCCCAATATAAGCAAACAGAAAAGAAACAAAAAAATACAGAAAATGTGGAAAACCAGAACAAACCTACTGTGCATCAGAGGGGGGATCAAGGGACAAGGTTTTAACCATTCCTGTTGGCTTTGTCATATTGACCTTCTAGAGCCATCTCTCCAGTGCACTGTTTGGTGTCCATGTTCTTCCCATCTCTCCATTATGAATAGAAGGAACTCGTCAGAGGCTTACTTCCTATAAAGATTCCACAAAGGTATCTGAGGCTCCCACTGTCATCCATAGCTTTCTGCAAACAATAATCTCACAATTTAAGCTCTGATACTATTCCTTCCATTGGCTTTGGCTTACGTCATTTATGATCTTTCAGTCATGGATGTTGGTGTGCTTCTTCCATATGGACATAGGTGACATCTCATTTAGATGGTTGCTTGTTTGAAAACAAGTCTTTAAGACCTTGGACATATTTTATGTGATAGCCGGGCACCATCTAATTTCTTCACCACACTGCTGTAGCACCACATCTTCTGTGTTCCTTTCTTGAGGACCAGTTTCGAGGAGGGTCTTGGATGTAAGAATTAGTTGTTCAATTGGAGCTAGGATTTAATGTGGACCCAGTACCCATTCCTAGATAGATTTTTTTTTTAACTTCTATTGCCTCTCTTTCAAAACCTTCTTGTTAATTTATGGTAGAGAGTCTAATGGATTGTCTCCCTGGGACATAAAGATCTTCTGTTAATATTGTCTTGGATTAGCCCCTGGTATTAATTTTTAAAGTCCCTTGGAGAGAGCCAGTACTTGAATGATTCACTTGTACTGAATCAACCGTTTTGTGACTGGATACAATTTAGACAAACAATGGGAGTTGATTGTCAGGGGAAAATGACAATAATATTCACTGCGAATTTCAAATATAGCTTTGTCAGAATAAAATATATCTTAATATTGCACATAGGGTGTTGAAGTAGCAAGACCATGGTTTTCCACCTACTAATATTTCAGCCATCTTGGGACAACTGTCTTCAGCTTCCTCAGCCACCATGAATTTTCAGTCTTAAGTCATCAGGTTACTACGTATGTCTGAAGTAGACTCCAGTTCACCCAGTGGATTTTCTGCATCAGATCTCCCTGTGCAGTCTCTAGAGCATGCCATGTGCCACAAAGATCTAGGAGTCAAGGCCCCAGTGTTCCAGGACACCCAACCTGGGTCCTCAGACTACACCCACAGGCCTGGACCAATGTGGCCCATAGGATGCATATCACCAAGCATAGTCCCCCACCTAGGGTCTGCAAAAAGCATTTTTGTCTTCTAACATGTGACCATTTCACTAGGGGTTTCAAGATGGTTTTAGGGATTGTTTTAAATGAATATTTGTAATTTAAACACTGAAGGATAGTTATAGAACTAACTATATTAAAAAAGCAGACAAAGTATAATTAGAGAAACAATTCCAAAAACTTCCATAAGGCCACAACTCAGAGAGATTCCTTTTCCGCTCACTCCTGAAGACTTTTGTGTGAATAGAGCCTGAAAAAAAATTTTAAAAAAACAGTTTATTTGGAATAAACCAAATTCCCTTTGGAAACCTAATCAGAGTGCAACAAAGGTGTGAAACTACTAATATTTTAACAAGGTTATGTTATGACTCATTTTTTTTACCAAAGCTGTGAATTTTGTTTTTTTTTTTTGTGTGTGTGTGTGTGTATAAGAAGGAGATTTATATACAACAGCAATTGAACATTGAGAAAACATCCCAGCTCAGTCCAGATCAAGTCCATGAGTCCGATATTAGCCCATATTTCCAACATCAATCTATAAAGTCCTCTTCAGACTCACAAAACACATGCAATGAGGCCGAATGCAGAAGATCATAGGCCAGTGGGTAGAAAGTGTTTGGATTCAATGTCATTGGAAACATCTCAGCGCTGGCAGGGGTCTCTCTGCGGCTTCTCCGGCTTCCGAGGTCTGGTTGCATCCATGTGACTTGTCTTCTGCAATGTCTCCCAGGAAGTAGCGGGGGGAATGGGGGTGGGGGGGGAGGTATCTTCCACCTCCAAGGAAGAAGTCCCAGATTTCCCAGAATTCTCTGGAGAAGGCCATGCCCACACAGAAGTCTCATTGGCCATCTCCAGATTGACAGCCTAGACTCCACCCCTACCCTCTTAATCCTTACATTGACACCAGATTAGGTGACTGCCACATCCATATTCTACAGTCTGTTCTCACAGGGTTTATCGTATATTCTTGAGTATAAGCCGTGTTTTTCAGCACATTTTTTATGCAGTTTCTGTGGTAAAATTAGGTGCCTCGGCTGATATTCAGGTCAGT
>NW_022103903.1:9420317-9429884 GCF_000313985.2 Echinops telfairi
TTTTTTAATGGGTGAAGCATTTCCTATGAGACTGAGGTCATTGTTTGTAACTGACATTAAAGAGGGAAGAGTTGAATGGCTCCCTGAAGACTGTGTTGAGGCAACAGGCCTTGTTGATGAGAGGAGAGTGTCTCCTTAACCTGACTGGGAAGGAGCTAATGTCTGCATTTTAAACAATTGTTCTTCAGGATTCTTTGGTTTTAGCAAAGGAACATGGCTTGTGTCCTCCAGAGTGTTCACAACCTCAATACAGGATTTCTGGGAGCAACAAAGAATGGGGAGTAGAACAAGACTGAGGTCCCAACCCCCAGTCAGGCATTGAAACTCCATTCTTGGTCTCGTGTTTCTGTCATTGCTTTCTACGTCTGCATGGTTTCTGAAGGCTTGGAAGCTGACATCGTTCTCCAGAACCCTGCCTGGGGTAAGGGGGAGTTTTGTAAGCTTTCAACCAATTTCCCTGTCTTCAGCCCCAGCCGACCTTCACGTCCTACCTTGACCTTCTCAGGGACTCGAATTTTGTTTTTTATTGAATTTTTAAAAATATTTTTATTGGGGGCTCTTACACCTCTTATCACAATCCATACATTCCTCCAATGTGTCAAGTACATTTGCACATATTCTGCCATCATCATTTTCAAAGCATTCTCTTCCCACTTTAGCCCCTGATATCAGCTCCCCATTCCTTCCCCCTCCCTGCCCTTGCCCACCCACCCTCATGATACCTTGATAAGTTATAGATTATTTTTTCCATTTCTTACATCATCTTCTGTCACCCCTCACCCACTTTTCCATTATTCATCCCCCTAGGAGGGGGTTCTAGTTTGATCCTTGTGATTGATTCCCCCTTGCTTCCCCACCCTCCTCTAATCCTACTGGTATCTACTTTTTTGGTTGGCCCTTAGGGGTTTATCTATCCCAGGTTCTCTGTCTTGAGGGCTCTCATCTGTAGCAGTGTGCATGCTCTGGTCTAATCTGACTTGTAAGGTAGAATTGAGGTCATGATAGTGGAGTGAAGGAAGCACCTAGAGGAAAGGTGTGTGTTTCATCAGTGCTATACTGCACCCTGACTGGCGCATCTCTTCCCTGTGACCCCTCTGTGAGGGGATGGCCAATGGGCATTGCGACTCATTTTTAAGGGTTTCAAGTGAATATAAAGATTTTGAGTGACTTTTATTTTTATGTGCAATGGCTGTTATGTTATTTGGTTCTGCTACACTAGAAATACCATAAGCAAATGGCTTTACCAAAAAGTAATATACTTTCTCACAATATAGGAGGCAAGGAGTCTGAATTCAGAATGTCATGTTTAGGAGAAATATTTCTCTTTCACGGGATCTAGAGTTTTGCTTCTCAGTTCCTTGGATATTTCCATGTATCTTGGCATCTATCTTACTTCTTCTCTCTGTGCCTTTACATATCCCTTTTTATATCTCAAAAGAGATGGACTCAAGGCTCATATTAATCTTTATTATCATAATAAAGACAAACCATTTCCAAAGAGGAGGGTAAGCACAGGCAAAGAGGTTATGGCTTACATATTTTTGGAACATAATTAGATCCATGATATTCAACTCTAATCTCTCCAAAATATATGTCATTGCCTCATGCAAAACACGTCCACCAAATAAGATGATCCAGAATCTTAAATCAACTCCCTCCCAGATTTCATCTTCTGAAGTATCTAGATCACAGACAAGCGAAACTTTTATCCTTGAGGAAAAAAACCCTTCATCTGTGAACCTGTGAAATCGAAAATAAAGGTTACCTCTTTTCCTTATACAGTAATAGAGTGAGGACACTCACTGCCATGAGTCAATGTGGACTTATAGAGACCCCTGCTGGTTTCTGAGGCTGTACTTGTTTGAGGGAGTAGAAAAACCAGTCATTTTCCCACAGAGCTGGCAGTGTTATTGAACTGCTGACCATGAGGATTGCAACATAAAATTATTACACCACCAGGAATCCTTAGAATAGGCACAAGGCATATCTATATATGTATCTATATAGATATATCTATATCTATCTATCTATCTATCTATCTATCTATCTATCTATCTATCTATCTATCTATCTATCTATCTATCATCTATCTCTCTCTATATATAGAGAGAGAATTGGGAAGACAAGAAAGAATCAAGTCCTAAATGCAAAGAACAAGTTATATTCGCTGTCAAGTACTGAAGATAGTCCACTGTTCTCTGAGACTCTCCGGACCCTGGGTATTGGTCATGGCCCCTTTAGAATTCTCAGCCAAGGATTTCAGTCCATCCTTCCAGGCCCCTGGAATAGCAACTAGGTTCCCACAGTTTGGGGTGGATTCATTCTCCTAGTCCTTCTGAATGGAGTCCTTGGCTTCTCTGTCTTTGCAAGTCCCATTTTTCTGTCACTTGGTGATGGTAGCTCAGAAGCTTGGTGTTGGGCTATTGTCCTTAACAGCGTTTTTGCAATCTGTCATAGATTTGGGATAGATCCAACTCTTTGAACCTAGGAGGGCATGCTTCAACCATTTGAGATCCAAGAGCCATGGCCCCACCCTCTGCACCTAAGAAAGTCCTGCTTCTCCTGCTCCTTCCATCTAGCCTTGGTGATTAGGAAGTGGCTCCAATGATGGACCTTTCCTTTTCTCGGAGACAAGAGATTTAGCTCCTTTAACCGGGTTTCTGTCTGCAGAATCTCAGGAGGTCAACTATGTTTGCTTCTTTCGTTCTTTGTACCTTTCAGTCAAAGTTGCCAACCTTTCTGTGTGGTGGTTAAATACACTCACTGACATCTAGTCAACACCTTCTCATAGCAATCCTATAAGGCAAGGTAGAACTGCCCCTGTGCGTTTCTAAGACAATAATTGTTTATCAGTGTAGAAAGCCCATCTTTCTCTGGTGGTTTTGAATTGTTGACCTTGCATTTATCAGCCCTAAACATAGCGAGGTAGATAGTTTATTGTGCCAACCTGGCTGATAAACACGTGGGATTAATTGAAGGACGGAGAGATAAATGGCTCGGCGAGCCTCGCCTTTCTGGTTTCTCGCTTTTTGATCATCTGACCAGGGTGCGGCTGCTTTGCTTGTTCTGTGCCTCAGTTTGCAAGCTACACTAACTGTGGGACACCTAATCCATGGACTGTGTTGCTGTAATTTGAGTTTCCTTCAAGACCTGCTTTGCCACAAGAGAATATACATCTCGAGCTGGGGACGGTCAGACCCTATCATCTGGCTGACTGTTGGTGACCTGCCTTGCTGTTTGCTGCCTGTGCCCTGATAGCCTGAATTGCTCTACAAAGGACCACCTGGCAGCCCTCAAGACTTGAAGGACTGCCAGTGTCTCACAACTGTCTCATGGGAGTGAGTTGCACTGAGCCATTTGTACTGCTTTATGATTTAATTTGTTTATTTCTTATGTTTTACATCTATCTATCTGTATAAATACATATAAAATTATTAGCAATCTGGTTTTGTTTCTCTAGTGAACCCTGTCTACCACACATATCCACTACAGCACAGGCTCGTATTAAAAAGAGCCGTGCAATCACCACCACAATCAGTTTTAGGATATTTTCTTCTTTCTTCTTTCTTGTATTTATTCTTGTTAGCTCCACATTTTCCCTCCCCCACCCCTGTGTCCCTAGGAAATTATTGATTCAGTTACTGTCTCTATACATTGACTTATCCTGGATCCATTATTTTCCAGTTGGTTCCTACGTTTGGAGGTCTTAGGCATAGTCCTGTGCCTTCTTCACAAGCACTCCCTCATTTGAACCCATAGATTCAGTCAATATCTCTTATTGCACACTTTACTTTTGTCACTTACCACTTTACTAAGCATAGTGTCTTCCTCTATAATTGTTGTTGTTCCGTTCCTTAAGTCAGTCTGACTCATAGCAAAGCTATCAATAACAGAACAAACCACTTCCCTGTCCTGCCTCATCCTCACAATTGTTCTTATGTCTGAACCCCTTTGGAATGGGTATGAATATGGATCTTTTCCAGTCATTTGGCCAAGCAGCTGTCTTCCAAATGTCTTGGCATAGGCGAATCAGTGCTGCCAGTGCTTCATCAGCTTGTTACAATATTTCAAAGAGTATTCCATCAATCCCTGGAGCTTTGCTTTGGACTTCTACCTTCAGTAAAGCTTGGGTTTCATCCTTCAGTATCAGGGGTTCATCTTCATAAGCTACCTCTTGAAATGGTTGAAGGCCAACTACTTCTCTTTGATACAGTGACTTTCACTATTCTGTTGATGCTTCCTTCATCGTTGTGTTAGTCCAGGTTGGCTGGAGAAACAAATCTAGGTTCAGTCCTATGTGTGTAAGAGAGAGCTTTATATCATAGAGCAAGTGCATATTGGGAACACATCCCAGCCCAGTTCAGATCAAGTCTATGGGTATGATATTAACCCAAATGTCTGGTACTAGTCTATCAATTCCTCTTCAGACATATGCAGCACATGCGATGATGTGGAATGCAGGAAGATCACAGGCCTGTGGGTAAAAAATCATGAGGGTCCAGTGGCAGCGGGCGAATACTCAAGGCTCTGACTCCTACCAGTGTAGCTCCTTGTGGCTTGTTAAAAGGAAGGTGAAGCAGAGAGTGTATGCAGACCCGCATTCATGGAGAAAGAGAGGATGCTTCCTGACACCTCATGAGAAGGCCATTCCCACAAGAGCGCATCGTCAGGGTGCCACCTGACTGACAGGCTAGACTCCACACCTTCATTCTTAATCTCCTCAAGCTGACATGAGATTATACAACTATCACAATCATTCAATATTTTGTCCCTATCATATTTTAATATTACAGCTCCAGGGATGATTTGTTTTCCTTCATTTAAGATATTCTGAGTGTATCTCCCTTTTTTGGTTTTCTATTTCTAGGTTTTTGCATATTTCATTATAAATATTTTACTTTGCCTTCTGGATCTGCCCTTTTAAATTTTCTGTTCAACTGTTTGACATCAACATTTCTTCCAGGTGTCTTAGCAACTCTGTGATTAAGAGCAGGTTTCATAATCTCTTCTGACATCTACTTTGATCTTTTATATCTTTCCTGCCTTTTAAAAAAATATTTTATTGGGCGCTCGTACAATTCTTATCATATCCATACCTGCCTTTTCAATTACCTTTTGCTTTCTGCATGTATGATGTTCTTGATGAGATTCCCACAGCTCTTCAGACCTTCTGTGATTTGTGGTCGATGCATCAAATATGTTTTTGAGATTTTCTTGAAATTTATGTGATACACACAAGGTCGTATTTTGGCTCTTGTGGACTTGTATTACTTTTGTTCAACATCAACCTGAGCAATTGATGGTCTGCCCACCATCAGCCCGTCCTATTTTTCATTGGTGATTTTGAACTTTTTCATGGCCTCTTTCTACAGATGTAGTGAATTTTCTTCCTGTGTATTCTATCTCAACAAGTCCACATGTATATTTTTCTGTTGAAAAATATATTTGCACTATGGAGAACTGGCCTTGACAAATTCTATGGTGTGATTTTCATTTTCATTTCTATGCCCAAAGTCACATTTTCCAACTACTGTTCCTTCTTTGTTTTCAGTTTTTTTCATCCAGTAGAAATAATTTTCAATGGACCCTACTTGATAGTTTGATCAATTTTAGACTGAAGACAATGTTAAACTTCTAAAGTAATGGATCATTAGGTATAGTGGTTGGTGTATAAATTAGAATAATAATTGTATTAACTGGGTTTCCTGGTATACAGACAGGTATACAAGGTATACAACCTCTCACAGACAGCATTGCCCTTCAAAATGGATTTTGAAATGTCATTTTTGATGATGAACGTGAGACCTTTTCTCTTAGACTTGTCATTCTTGGGATATAATCTTCTGACTCATGATGGCCAATACCTTGTGCCTTAGCTCATTAGTATCTGGGATATTGATTTTTATTTCTTCCATTTCATTTTTGATGACTTCCGCTTTTCCCAGATTCATACTTAGTATATTCCAAGTTCCAATTATTAATAGATATTGGTGGCCCTCTCTTCCTATTTGGAGTCAGGCCCCATGGAGTCAGCAAATGATGGTCCTAAGGTTTTAATCTCAAAGGCATTACACCATCCGTGTCATCATCACCAGCTTTACTTGGAGAATGCAGGCTTTCCCCTGTTCTAATTCCAGGGCCTGCCGGTCTGGAGGGCTCATTTTCTGGCATGGACTCTGACAGTGTCCTGCCGCTCATCATGAGATTTTTAGCATCAGACAATGATCCACTGTTATCCGTTAGGTTTGCAGCACCAAATTCCTCTGAAGTGGAGAGCGTAGTTCTTCTTCATAGGCTGTTCTTATTTTGAAAGCTCTGCTGAAGCCTGCTCACGTTGGGTGACACTGTGGGTACCTGAAATACCAGTGGCACAGCGTCAGCATCACAGCAACACGTAATCAACCACAGTACGACACACTGGCAGACAAGTGATGTCCTTCAGTGATCAGTTCCTTCTGATGTGACGCCACCAGATCCACAGTGAGGAAGACAAAGTTTCACTGGCTTTGCTTCTAAGGCATATTCTAGCTGTCTTTCCACCAAGCACATTCATTCTCCTGGAAGTCCGTGGATATTCAATATTGTATGTCAACATCACAGTTCAAATATTCCAATTCTCTTTTGTTCCTTTTTATTGTCCAGCTTTTTCATGCCTCTTGGTAAAAGAAAAGACTATGTCTTCAGTCATGTGCAACTTCATCTGACTATTTAAATTTAGCTTGGGCAATAAAGTAACATACATTTATATTATTATTTGTCATTGTCTATGGAAGAGGAATCTTATTTCCTAGTTATCTCTCTTGGATGCACTGACCCATGTGGCATTGCACTTCTTTGAAGCCAGCAGGATAATTTCTCTGATGCTCATCGTTTTTTTAAGGACTTACCTGATTAGGTAAAGCCCATCCTTTTGAATACTTCAAGCCAAATGGATCAGTAACCTAATTATAGGAGTGATCATCATATTTAACAGTTCCACCCCAAACTAAGGGGAAGTTTCAGTGGAGAACATTTAAAATTCTGCCTACCACAGATGAATATCCCAGGAAGAAGAAATAGCATCAAAGTTGATCATCTTAATCTTGCTACATCAGCTTTTATTCCCACCCAATGGTTTAAGATATGCAGGTTGTCCCTGGATTACAAATGACCAATTTATGAATAACTTCTTTTTGCCCTTTAATAGTATGTAAATTTCCCCTGCCAAATCTGGCTCATTGTCACATTATCTGCGCCATCAACTTGGTTCCAACTTGTGTTTTACTTACTGTGCAAAAGCTTTCTACAGTAAATAAACAGTGTGGATTATAATAAACTATATAGCTCACTTCAAAGAATAGAAATTTCAGAACACTTCATTGTACTCAGATAGAACCTGTACATAGACCACGAGTTTATGTTTCAAATAGAACAAGAAGATAGTTTTTACAATGTCCAAATTAATATCCTGTGTGGCAGGATTATATTCTTTTTCCATATGTATTCAATCTTTATGCTAAGAAAGTTATCCATAAAAACCGGTCTACATTAAAAAGATGCATTATCAGAATTTGACATAATCAAACTGGCAACCTGTGATATGCAGATAATACAACCTTGCTTGCTGAGAGGGAGGAGGATTTAAAGGACTCAGTGATAAATATTCAGGATTTCAACCTTCATTAAGTATGCCTCAGTATGCATTACATCTCAGTGTAAAGAAAATAAAAGTCTTTATAACGGGAACAATGAACAACATGGAGATAATTGGAAACAAAATTGAAGTTGTCAAGAATTTTATTTTACTTGGATTCACAGTCCCACGGAAATAGCAAGAAACAAAATGACAAAAGACCTCTTCCAGCCTACACCGACACGAATGCTGAAGACAAAGCGGGTACATAAGCAAAGGCATTGAAGAAAGCTGATGGTGCCAAGCTGTCAAATTACACCGAATCTGGGGTCCCACATGCTGGAAGATAAACAAGGGGCCATCTAACTGAGAAACAACAAAGCCCACATGGAAGAAGCACACCAGCCTGTAAGATGACAAGGTGGCGAAGGGGTCAGGTATCAGGAATCAAAGACCAGGAAAAAAAAATCATAGCATTGTGAATGAGAGGGAGTGCAGAGTGGGGACCAAGGGCCCATCTGGGGGAAATTGGACATCCCCTTGCAGAAAGGATGCAGGTAGGAGAGGAGCAAATCAGAGTGCTGTGTAGTAATGATGAAATATGCAAATTTCCTCTAGTTCTTAAATGCTTCCTCCCCTCCACTACCATGATCCCAATTATGCCTTACATATCTGGCTGGACCGGAGGATGTACACTGGCACAGATAGGAACTGGAAATACAGTGAACCCAGGACAGATGAATCACCCAGGACCAGTGGAGAGAGTGGCGATATCGGGAGGGTGGAGGGAAGGTGAGGGAGAAAGGGGAAACAGATGACAAGGTCTACATATAAACTCCTCCCTGGGGGACGGACAGCAGAGAAGTGGGTGAGGGAGACATTAGATGGGGTAAGATATGATAAAATAATAATAATTTATAAATTATCAAGGGTTCAGGGGGAGGGGGGAGCGGGGAGGGAGAGGGAAAAATGAGCTGACACCAAGGGTTCAAATGGAAAGCGGGTGTTGTGAGAATGATGAAGTCAACATATGTACTAATGTCCTGGACACAAATGATGTATGTAAGGACTGTGATGAGTTGTATGAGCCCCTAATAAAATGATAATTTAATTAAAAAAAGAGATCAACAACAACAATAAAATATTAAAGAGTAAAGATGTCATTTTGAAAACGAAGTTGTACTTTGTGCAAACCAATGTAATTCTACTTGTTTCATATTTATGTAAAAAGTGGACATTGAATAAGGAAGACTGAAGTAGAATAGCTGTTTTCAATTATGGTGTTCATTACTAATTTGAAATGTAGTATTTGCATTTGGGGAATGGGTATATCCACATGAATTCATTTGGATTTCATTGATTTTCGACTACTATTTTTTTGCTTATTTGTTTTCCAGGCAAAATAATGCCATGTTGGTGATGTCAATCAATTCATGAATGAATGAATTGATTTTAGAAGTAGTGGCAGAATGCTCTCAGAAGAAAGAATGACAAGGATTTTTTCAAATACGTTGGATGTGCTATCAGGAGGGATCAGCCCCCCAAGAAAGACATCATGCTTAGAAAAGAAGGGGCTCCACTAACCAGAGAAGACCCTCAACAAGATGGACTCACACACTGACTGCAACAATGGGAACATGCAAAGCAGCAAATGTGAGGAGGATTCATGACCAGAGCTTGTTTCCTTTATACATAGGGTCACTATGCCTATTTTGAGAGCAAGTATCAACAGCACCTATTAATTTCAGGATATACCAACAGTCCAGAAACACACGAGCCTATGCTTTATAGAAAAATCTTTTCATTTTTGTGTGTCTATTTTGCAAGGCAATTGGACTCATGTAGGCCCCACAGGTTAAGCTGATGGTGCCCGGCTATCAAAAGATATAGCGTCTGGGGTCTTAGAAGCTTGAAGGTAAACAAGCGGCCATCTAGCTCAGAAGCAACAAAGCCCA
>NW_022103903.1:9430779-9442318 GCF_000313985.2 Echinops telfairi
AACTGGCCTATAGGGTTTTCTTTCTTTTTAAAAAAAATCATTTTATTGGGGGCTCGTACAACTCTTATCACAATCTATACATATATCCAATGTTTCAGGCGTATTTGTACATTTGTTGCCATTATCATTCTCAGAACATTTGCTTTCTGCTTCTTGACTACACACCTGAGGGATACAGATTCGCAGACAGTGTCTTTCATAGTATTGCGGAGTTAATTTGTTGACCTTTGATCTAACAGTAGAGTTTAAACCATTTGCATAGCCTATGATTCTTAAATGTACATATTATGGGGAAAAATTAGTGAAATCGGAGCCCTAGTGGTGCTATGGTTTAGGCCTTGGGCTGTAAGGTCAGGGGTTCACAGCCACTAGTGGGTCCCAGATTAATGATGGGATTGTCTGCTTCCACAAAGATAGCAGTGAGCACGTTTCATATTTCTTTGTTTCTGTTTGGCTTCATAATATGAAGAAGCTTATGTTTATTTAGCATATAGTATTTGCATTTGGGGAATGGGTATATCCACATGAATTCATTTGGATTTCATTGATTTTCGACTACTGTTTTTTTTCTTATTTGTTTTCCAGGCAAAATGATGCCATGTTGGTGATGTCAATCTGTCATGTTGTGTGTGTAATTGATTATTACAGTTCCTGTCTCTAGGTGGGATTTGTCAGTGCATATGAACAGGTGTGCACAGTTCTTATTTAGCCTTGAGTACAAAACAAAGTTTAAGCCTGTGCAGTGATTTAAAAGCTGCCTATGCAGCAAGTGAAGGTGATTATGATGAAGAATTTATTGGCATAGAAGTTGGTCCAATCACCTCAAAGTTAGGGAAAATTTACATAATATTAAAGGGCAAAAAGAAGTTATTCATAAATCAGTCATTTGTAATCCAGGGACAACCTGTATATCATAAAACATTCGGAGGAAACAAAGGCTAATGTAGCAAGATTAAGACCCAGTGTACAAGGGAATGGAACAGGCCCAGGCCTGTACCATACCAAAGCATAGTATGTGTATTATAAACAGATCTAATCCTCTCTAGTAAAAATATCTGATCTTGGCAATATTACAACTTATGCCTTTAGGTTTGTACTTTTATGATTAGACTAGTTCATTTTTGTTTGGGGCAGGTTTTTAAATCCTAGTCATGATCTTACCCTTAAGCCTTTATGTGACAAAATGGAAATCAATGCATTTAGATAGTTATGTTTCTCGTTATTGCACACATTTTGAAAGACCTTTTGTAACCACAGTTGGTATCATGCTGTAGTTCTACTGGGTTTTGTGGGCAGTAATCTTGTTGCTCTCAGTAAACTTGATTACAGTTTTATAAAACTACAATAGAAATACTATTACCTTATGAGCATTTTTAGTTGATCTTTCATTCATTTAAAAATTATATCCAGTAAAGATACAGTTGTAAAGCAATGTTCTTCAGGCCTAGTCAAACTGGAAATCAGATCGTGAAAATAACAAAATGAAAATGCCTGAGGATATATGTTCTTTGAATCCCAAGAACCAGTCTTGTTACTTAAAAGGGAGAATGTGTCCTTATTGTGGACCTTAAGAGGAACTAATTATACCAAATAGACTTTCCATGTAGATGCCGTACAGATCATGCAAGCAGATAATGGCTGCTTTCTTGGGTTGTTACAAATTATTTTCTCTTATGGTTTTAATATGGTTATAGCTATCAAAAAGGAGCCCTGGTGGTATTCTAGTTACACATTGGGCTGCTAACTGACAGGTCAGTTAGTTTGAAACTATCAGTGGTTCCCCTGGAGAAAAGCAAGACTTTCTACTCCTGTAAACAGTTACAGTCTTGGAAACTCAAAGGTCCAGTTCTACCCTGTCCTATAGGGTTGCTATAAGTCAGAATTGATTGGATGCTAGTGAATTTGAGGTGTTTTTGTTTGTTTAGTATACTTATCAAGTATAACTCTAGCGAAATTTGGTATGATTAGAGATTGATACCTATAATTGTTTCTCCCTTTCTTTTAAATAAGATGTTTTATGTTTTTTATTGAGAGATTTATAGCATACTATAAATTTATAGCATACTTACTTAATGTTTCATATTATAAAGAAACAATTCTATAGAGAATTTTATTTATTTATAAATTATGTTTTGGTTGAAAGTTTACAAATTAATTTCTATTCAACACTGTGCACTTGTGTTTTTGGCAACATTAATTGCAATCCTCTCACTGTCAGAGCACCCTGCTTCTATCCTGGATGTCCCTGTGCCTGTTTTCCCCTGTGCCTGACTTCTTCTGCTCTGTTGTCAGCCAGAGAATGCCCTTTTCTTCTCATGGCCAAGTGTTCTAAAAAGTACGCTTCTTATGAGTGTTATTATTATTTTTATTGGCTTGTCTGTTGTCAGTAAGATGATCCCCAGGGGTTTAGTTCCAAATTTGAAGGGTGCTTAAAGGCAAGGATGATGAGTGTGCATCTTACAGTTTAGGACAGGTTCTAAGGAGAGCTCAGTCTCTGGAGAAGGATGTCATGTTTGGGGCAGTGAAACAGAGGAGATCCCTCAGGAGGATGGATTGACACAATGGCTGCAGCAATGACTTAAATACCACAGTCTTAGGGATTCCACCAATCTCAATCAGACCGGTATATTTGGTTCTTTTATGATTTTGCTTTTTTTTTTTCTATCTACATATCACCCTGTATGTTCAGGATCCTCTTTGTTCTCTATTAGAGATGTAGGTAGTGGCAGCTGAGCACCATGGATTTCTAGCCTTGGAGTGGAGGAGGGAATGTTTCGTTTGATTCTTCAGTTCTGTGGATGGTTTCCTTGATTTTTGACTTTCTTTATTCCTCATTCCTCCACACGAAGAGAAACTAATAGTTGTAATTTAGACAGCCACTTCCTAGTTTTAAGAACCCAGTCACCATTCTCCAAAGTAGGACAAGGTCATGGTGACTGTTGCTAGGTGCCATTCAGTTGGTTCCGACCCATAGTGGCCCTAAGCACAACAGAAGGAAACACTGCCTGGTCCCACCGCTTCTTCACAGTGGCTGTGGTGATGGAGCCTCTTGTTGCAGCCATTATACCAGTTCATCTCCCTGAGGGCCTACCTCTCTCTCACTGTCCCTCCACTTTACCAAGCTTATGTATTTGTCTAGGGACTGAGCTCACATGACAACATGTCTATGGTATGTAAGACAAATGCTGCCATCCTTCCTTCAACGTTCACTGTGGTCGTCCTTCTTCCAAGACAAAATGGTTTGTCTTTTGATCAGCCCGGGGTACGTTCATTATTCTTTGCCAGCATGGTGAACTATTTTGTGCCAATTTACTTGTCTGTCTCCTGAGACTGTGGTCCCAAAATCTTCAGTCTAGTGACTTATTCTCTCAAGCTACTTAATGATGGCTAAGAAGTTCTCATGATTTTATCCTCTACTTGCTGTACTATATAGATGGATGTATTTATAGCATATAGAAATGCATATATAGAAATGTCTTCTGCCAAACTGACATATTATCGTGGATGTAGAAACACTGTCAGATACTAAAGCTATGACGCACCGACGCAGAACACTGTCAGAGAGCATGCAGCGGGTGGGGGGGGGGGCGCTTGGGTGGAAAGGCACTTGAACTGTAACTGACAAGAAAATGGTTACTCAAAGTAGAGCCAGCCATGGTGACGTGAAGGGCATACCGCCTGTGGGAGTGGGTCCTTCGTGGTCTTCATTTCCTCATGGGGCACAACTCCAGGTAGAAGAAGCAGCTGCAAAACCCACTAGTAATCAGAACTTGGAATGTACAAAGTATAAATTAGAAATCATCAGATCAATGCCCCAGCTCACTTGTTCCTCTGTCTCACACTCCCGTAGTCTCTGGCCAGGGGAGAAGTTACCCACAGTCTTAAGGGTGCACCTCTGAGTCTCCATGTCAACATTTCTGATATAGCGGGTCTCAGTGACCTTTGTCACTACAGAGATCTTGAACCTGTTCTTCCAAGCTCCTTGGATTTCTCTCTTAACTTCTGCATCATTGACTCTCCATTAGAGTTACGCACAGCTCATACAGTTCAATAGTTCGATCATACTAATAAGAGTTGCACAATCCATTTAGAACATTTTCTTACGTCTTGTACTCATTGTTATTAGCTCCTCACTTCTTTACAATCTCTGCTGCCATACTTTCAAGAAACCATTAGTCCAGTAACTATTTCTGTAGATTTGCCTATCCTGATTTTCATATACAGTCAAACATACAAAAAATAACAAAGGAAATGAGAGAAAAACCTCAATTAAGAAGAAAGCAGAAAATATTAAAAACTAGAAGAAAGTTAAAATGGTCCCAAAGGAGATTGAATGATAAGATGTTAAATTTTATCCTAACAGCATCTGTAATAATCCACTTTGCAGTGCCCTCTGCATGATTGCAAGGCTATTCCCATACCTGGTATATGGAAATTCACTGGAGGGTTAATCCATATTTATTTCCCCTTCATATTTTTTAACTGAAAAAAACTTTAAAATGGGTCAAAAGAGGGATCAAATGATAACATATTATATTTTAACCTAACTGTGCCCGCGACAGTCAACTTTACAATGCTCTCTGATAACAAGGTCATTCCCAAGCGGGTATGCTTTTTCTGTGCGGACTTAACTGATGCCTCCCTTAGATGACCGCTTATACGAAGACAAGTCATTAGGACCCTCCTAGATGCTATTCTTTCTGGTAGCCAGGCACTATCTAGTTTATTTGCCACACTTTGCTATCGCACCCGTATCTTCAATAATCTTTTCATGAGGGCAAGCATCCAGCAGGGCCCATGCCACTTCCCTTTCTTGTCTGATGGCGTTAGCTTGGAATTCTAATAGAGTATAGAACAGGAGTGGTGACTCAGCATATTTTGCTTTTCCCTGTTTACAAAGGGAATCTTTTGAGAATACTGTTTGTCATTGGTTTTGTGCTTATGGTCTTAATTATGTTGAGGACTTTCCCTTCTTTTATTCATTTTAAAAATGTTTTATTGTTAATTGGGTGAAGGTTTATAGATCAAGTTTCCATAGAACAGTTTAGGCTTATTTTGTTTCATGTAATTAATTGTAGTCCTCACAATATAACATCATTTGTCATATTTCTTACCTTTTTCCCTATTTCCACTCCTTCTTTTCCATAACTGATTTAAATTTTGGCCTAGGATGTATACTGTCCTTTTGACCTCAAATTATTTATTATCCTAGTATGTGCATAATTTAATCTTGTTATTGTTTCCGTTATCGACCTGCCTATTGTTTGGCTGGAAATTGAGCCAGGAGAGTAAATTCACTTCCAGATTTGAAGAGAGATTAATGCCACCAGTCTCTAACTGTCCAGAAATCCTGTTGTTGTTGCTTTGTTTTGTTTTGTATGATTTTGAGTTTTGTTTTAAAGTGTGTCTTTCATTCTATCCAGGAGCAACTACAATGAGCCCATTCAGAGTTCTTGGCAATGGTAGCCAGACACCCTCTAAACTGACAGAGACTTATAGGAGCTCTCACTCTCCTCACGGCCTCTTCCCACCACCTGCAAGCACCTTCTGCTCCTAATTTGCTGTGGGTTTTTATCAGGAATTGGCATTGGATTTTATCAAATGCCTATTTCATACAAACTGATATGACCATGTGGTTCTTTTTTCTGTTTATGTAGTGGATTATATTGATTTTTTTCTAATATTGCACTATACTTGCATCTATGGAATGAATCTAACCTGGTCATGATGTGTTGTCTTTCTGAGGGGTGTTTGATTCTATTGATGACATGGCATAGCAGTGACCAGTTGTGGTGACATCATGGCTACATAGTAGTGCATATTGTGCTTCAATTTGCAAGGCCAACAGTCCTAAACCATCAGCTCAGGAGAAAGACTAGACTGTCTATGCTCATAAGCAGTGAGTCTTCAAAACTCAGAGGCAACCTTGTCCTACAGGATCACTATCAGTCAATGACATTGACTGATACTGTCAGTCAATCAGACATTGACTCAGTGACAGTGAGTTTATTGATTTTTTGTTTATAATCTGAGTAAGGTTCATTGAGAATTTTTATATCTATATTCCTGAGATATATTGGTCTCTGATTTTCTTATATGGTGGTCTTTGTGTCTGGTTTTGGTATCAAACTTATGCTTGCTTAATGCAGTGAGTTGAGAATCCCATAATTTTCTATGTGTTGGAATAGTTTGAGTAGAATCGGTGTCGTTTTTCTCTGAATATCTGCTTCATTTGCAATGAAGTCCACTGAGCTGGGCTTTTGTTTGGTGTAGTAAATTTCCCTCTGAGCACTGCTGCTGCCATGGCTCAAAGCTTTTGGTCTATGTTTTCATTAGGGTTTGAGTCTTTGAGTTTTTTATTTCACGTTTTATTTCCTCTATTCCAAAGTAGTTTTTATTTAAATAATTTAATATTGTTTTCTTTGTTTTTTAAGGTTCCCTTTTTTATCTAATTGGTCTTTAGCACTGTGATCCAAGAAAAAGGTTTACATTATTTTGATATTTTTAGGTTTATCAAGGCTTTCTTTGTAGCCTAATCAATGTTCTATTCTAGAGAAAGATCAATGTGCTCTAGAGAAGAATGCACACTGCACTATTGTGGGGTAGAGTTCTGTGTATTTACATGAGGTCCAGTTGGTTGAATGTGTTCTTTCTATATTATTGAGTTTCTTCCTTGTTGTTCTAACCTTTATTGAAAATCTGTTATGATTTCAGAGTTCTTAATTTTTCTTTTATTTGGTTCATGTTTGATGCATGTATTTTGAGGCGTTTTTCCTGAGAATCCGTGTGTTTGTCCTTAGAATGTGCTCCGATGCCAGATGAAAAGCTATATCCTTCATGACTCTTACCTCACCATAGAGAAAACAAGCATTCTCACAAATAGACCAATGAGCAACATCTCGAAAAATGAAGAAAAATGTAAAGTTGTCAAGAATTTCATTTCACTTAGGTACACAGTCAAAACCCACACAAGTAGCTGCCAGGAAATCAAATGAAATATTGTATTTGATGTATCTGCTGCATCAGAGTTCTGTTAATTTCCTGTAATGGAAAATCATAATGCCACATTTAGGTCTAAGTGGTCCTTACCCAAGCCAGGGCATTTCAAAGGGACTCATAGGCACGTGAAAGCTGGACAATGAATAAGGCGGATGAAAGAAGCATTGGTGAATTTGAACTATGGTATCTGTGGAGAATATTTAATATACCATGGATTGAGATAATAATGAACAAATCTGTTTTAGAAGTACTGCTAGAAAGTTCCTCAGAAGCAACTATGTGTGGACTTCACAGCATATATTTAGGACATTTTACCTGGAAGAAGGTAAAATGTGTGTGTCCTGAAGAAGGTAAAATGTGTGTGTCCTGAAGAAGGACACACAGCTAGATAAAACCCAGAGACATTAACAAATAATCCTGAACAAGATTGATCGATACAGCCGTTGAACATGGCCTGAAACACGTCAGTGAGTCTAAGGATGATGATCTTCAAGCTGTGCCATGTTTGATTCCACTGGGCAGAAGGTTTTGATGATTTGGAATCGACTCGGTGCCACCTCACAACATTATTAACAACAGTCCGCAGACTTGGTTCAATTTGTTAGACAGGGGAAAGGTCTATTTTGTAATGGTCATTCTCTTTTGGCAGTTTTTTGATGCTTATGTCCCTAACGAGTTTTAATTTATGTTCGTTGGCTACTAACTTGCTGTGTGCTTTATGAGTAGGAGAGAGCTAGTAAATATGTTGTACTTATTTGTAACATTTCATAAATGCAAGGCATCCTGAGGAAGATTTAACAGCCCTTCGGATAAAAGGCTAAGGTTGAGAAACTCGGACTCTCCCTGTGGGTTTGAAACAACGCGCCTGGTTGATGGCACAAGTATGGACGACTTGAGACAATTCTTAGTGTCTAGAATCATCATTATTGATATGAATGGACAGCTTTGTTCCAACATGTTATAAAGATGCAGACCTACCTTGCCTTAATTTGCTATCACCTGGGTTGCATACCTTCAGTGAGGGCTGAGATATAAACTAGTCTCTTATGAAGAAAGTAAATGTTTAATGCAGAAATAACCTACTTCGCTAATATATGGAGAGAAATTTAAATGTGGAACACAAAACATTGGGATTACTCATTAGATACAGACTAATCAAGAAAGCAAGAGTAGCAACATCAACACTCGAGGGTTCAAGTGCTGTCTATGTATAAAATATCAGAACGAGGGTAGTACTGATGATGAGCTCCAAAGGTTTCAGGGTGGCAAGGTTCGCTACCAAGATTTTACAAAGTAAAAGTTGGAGACAAAATGTGGGTGGCATATATTTAAATATGATATAATAGCAGCCCACGGTGAGTTTTCATGGTCTGTGTATTTTTTAAATATAATTAGAAGTAGCAGTTAATGTGGATAGTAAAATATTTGGCAAATAAATAGATCTGGAAGAAAGTTAAGTTTTAGTTTCCACTTTATCTTCAGTCTATAACACTTCTAAGGATTGAGTATTCTAAGGAGCTTATAATATCTACATATACTCTACGTGTTTCAGAGAAACTTAATTGTGGTTATATTTAAGATCAAACAGATGACCATAGTGAGTTATTAAAGGTTTGAGGAAGCATGCCACATTCCCAATGGATATTTAGCACAGGTCAAGGTATCTTGATAGAAAGCAAAGTTCTAATATTAGTGTTTCCCTTTTAGGTTTCCAACTCTGGGGATATCTTCAAGGCTTTCTTCTCCAGCTCATCTCTGTTGCTCTGCATTCTCAAATGATGCAGCCTGGAATCAAGAAAATAAAGAAAGAATGACACTTATTGCCCTGGAGAGATACCACTTTAGATATGTAATCTTTCACTCCAACAACCTTCAAATTTGAAATATCTCAGGAAATTTTCTCCATCCTAGAAATACCCTCCTAAGTTAGGATCACCTAAAATTGTTCATTTAATACATTTAGATCATATCATAAAGTATTTTATGACTTGGAGTCCCTGCACTGCTATTGATCTTGTCGGTCTTTATTCGGCTCCCTCCTTGGCAGACGCCACATGTTTGCTCTGAGCTATCTGAAATAGCATAGCTCATTGTCAAGATGTGTTAGATTTTGCATCATGCTATCAAAACACACTTCTTAAAAATTGTGTGCTTGTCACAGTATCTGTTTAGTCACTTTCATCTCGTTTATTTAATACTGAGTAGTAAATAGCCTAAGTAATGGAAAGTTTTGAACAATAAATTTCATGTTTCACATTGTGGAAAGCAAGATTTTTCTTGAACACATTCTATCCCACATACCTAAATTTTGAGGCAGTTTTTTTACGCAACTGTTTAAAAATTCGTAATCTTAGCCACAAATTTCTCTTTGAAAGCATTCAGCAAATGCCTTGTAAGTTAAAATGTACCAATTTATATATTCGTCTCTTCTTTTCTCAAATACTAAAAACTGTATTAATTTAATTGAACTAAAACTCTACATAGATATTTTGTTTTTTATTTTTGTTTTCACTGTGAATTGGGTAAATATTTACCAGCAGATAATCACTTTTGCACCACACAATTCGTACACATCTTGTTTCATCTAGTTCATTCCAATCTCCTCAATAAACCATATTTACTACTTTTCCTACCTGAATTTCCTGTTTTCTCTCCTCCTTCTTTCCTAACCCTTCAGCAGTCTGTTCTTTGGCAAATGCAGCCCCCTTTGATTTCAAATGATTGATTTTTCTAAAGTATGTGTGCTGTAACTGTATTATTGTCTCCTTGATGGACCAGTCCATTATTTGCTTGTATATTGAGCTACTGGTGTGAGTTCTGTTTCTCGACAGGCAGGGTGACTATGGTCTTGAAATGTTTGACAAGTCCCTATCTGACCAGTAACCCTAGTATTTTTAATTATTTGGAGTTTCATTCAAGATTTCCCCCACTCTATCTAGAACCTTCTGACATATCTTTAAGAGGAATTGGCAGTGTTGGCTGAGAACTGTCTAGTTTTTCTGGTCTCATGGTTATGTGTGCATTGTCCATTGGTTCATTGGATTATTTTTGTGTACCTTTTATTTACTTTCTTTTCTTTCATCTAGAAACCAGACACCATTATACACACCTTAGAGGATTTTTCACTAGCTTTTAAGATATAAAACTTTGTCTTTGTGACCTATATTACACATTAATTTACATACCAATTTGCATATATATATATATATATATAGAGAGAGAGAGAGAGAGAGAGAGAGATCCCCAAGACTATGGGTCTGAGAACCCAGGTATAGTGACTCATTTCATAAGTTTATTCATGTTTATATTTTCATAATTTCATCTGTGGTTTCCTTCAGCATATTTATGGATATATTTTCATCAAAATTAAATAAATGTGTACTAACCTTCTTTAAAGGGCAGCTTGAGAAGACAAAAGTATATATATCCTTTTTAAAATAATTTTATTGGGGCTCGTACAACTCTTATCACAATCCATACATACATACATCGTGTCAAGCACATTTGTGCATTTGTTGCCATCATCATTCTCAAAACATTTGCTCTCCCCTTAAGGCCCTGGCATCAGCTCATTTTTCCTCTCCCTCCCCACTCCCCCCTCCCTCATGAACCCTTGATAATTTATAAATTAATATTTTGTCATATCTTGCACTGTCTGATGTCTCCCTTCATCTACTTTTCTGTTATCCATCCCCCAGGGAGGAGGTTATATGTAGATCCTTGTAATCGGTTCCCACTTTCCACCGCACCCTCCCTACACCCTCCCGGTATCACCGCTCTCACCATTGGTCCTGAAGGGATCATCCACCCTGGATTCCCTGTGCTTCCAGTACCAGTGTACATCCTCTGGTCTAGCCAGATTTGTAAAGTAGAATTGGGATCATGATAGTTGGGGGTGGGGTGGGGCGGGAACATTTAGGAACTAGAGGAAAGTTTTATGTTTCATCGTTGCTACACTGCACCCTGACTGGCTCGTTTTCTCCCTACGACCCTTCTGTATGGGGATATCCAGTTGCCTAAAGATGGGCTTTGGGTCCCAAGTCCGTACACCCCCTCATTCACAATGATATCATTTTTTTGTTCTGATGATGCCTGATACCTGATCCCTTAGACACCTCATGATCATGCACGCTGGTGTGCTTCTGCCATGTGGGCTTTGTTGCTTCTGAGGTAGATGGCTGCTTGTTTATCTTCAAGCCCTAAAGACCCAGCCGGCTATCTTTTGATAGCTGGGCCCCATCAGCTTTCTTTGTTACATTTGCTTATGCACCCATTTGTCTTCAGTGATCATATCAGGGGGATGAGCACACAATGATATGACTTTTGTCTTCAGTGATTGGGTTGGGAAGGTGAGCATCATGGAATGCCAGTTTAATAGAACAAAGTGCCTTGCATTGAGGGAGTACTTGAGTGGAGGCCCAATGTCCATCTGCTACCTTAAAATTCAATCTATACATATATGCACAGAGATCTATTTCCACATTCTCATACATAAATATATTTACATATGTACATGCCTTTTTTTAGACCTCTATAAATG
>NW_022103903.1:9443117-9457940 GCF_000313985.2 Echinops telfairi
CAGACGCTATAGGTCTCGATAGCCGGGCACCATCAGCCTTCTTCACCACACTTACTTATGCACACATTCATCTTCAGCGTTTATGCGTGGAAGGTGGTCACACAGTGATGGTTTTTGTTATTTGGTGTCTGCTGCCTGTTCCCTTCAGCACGTCGGGTTCGCGTAGGCTCATGTGCTTCTTCTCTGTGGACTTTGCTGTTTCTGAGCTAGATGGCCGCTTGTTTGCCTACAAGCCTTTAAGACCCCAGACGCTATATCTTTTGATAGCCGGGCACCATCAGGAAACCTCATTTTCCTTTTACTTTCCTCTTGTCCCACTATCATGTTCAGCCTTCATTAGGGTTTCAGTAATTCCTCTCGATTACATTACCCTTTGTCATTCCCTACCAGGCCTCCTACACCCTCTTCCCCACCGAGTTGGATCACTTGTTGTTCTCTTGTCCCTAGGTTTGTTAACACCACTACACACCTCCCCCTCTTCCATGTTGCTCTTGTTGTTTTCTCTGCCAAATTGTTCATCCAGCCTATCTTATTTAGACAGACCTGCAAGATAATAACACGCACAAAAACAAGACAGAACAAAACCAAGCAAGAAAATAAAACAAATCAACAACAAGCCAATGACAAAAAATAAGAGAAAACACAACAAAATAAAACAACAACAAGAAGCCAATGACAAAACAAAACAAAACACAACAAAAAGAAAGAAAAGTTTTTAGTTAGTTTAAGGACTATTTGTTGGCCTTTAGGAGTGTTTTCCAGTCGAGTCTGTTGGGATGCCAAGCCCTGGCCCCAAAGTCTATTCCCCTTGCTGTTCTATTGCACACCCTTAGTGTTTTGTCTTGGTGTGGTGGATCAGATCGGGCGGGATTTCCACACTGTGTCACCAGTGTCGTCCCCTGTAGGGCTTTGGGGCAGTGAGGGATGTTGTGTCTCATAGTGGGGCTGGCCATGTGGTCTTATCTGTGAATTGGCTGCTCTGAGCGGGAATATCATCCTCAATGCTTGGTGGGCCAGGATGCACTCCACTCTCTCTTCCTCCCGCTTCATTTGCTCCCGTGTGTTCTGTCCAGACATGTCCCTCACCCAAAGCAGCGGATTCAGTGCTGTCCTCTGAAATAAATTATTCTGGGGGGAGAGGAAGGTGTCCCAACATAGTTGAGATTGGGGCCGGCCCCTCAGACCTCTCCACTGGTTCACTACGCCATGCCGGCATGTTGCATTCACATCTTGGAGCACCAGGTTGAAGTCTGGTTCCTCTTTCCCTGTGGAGATATAAAAAATATCCTCCCCTGGGGTGAGTTAGTGCCCTGTTCCCCCGCTACCCATTTCTTTTTTATTCTTTTTCCTTTCCCCCCTATCTTTTTAGTTGGCTACCATATGTATCCCTGGATTTTTTCTGGCCCCTGCCATACTACCTGGTCCTCACCCCAGGAATGTTTGTATATATTCCTTTTCCCTATGCCCCTTTTGCATTTTTTTGATAAAAGTATATTATAATAAACTGTACTAATCCTTAGAGTTAGAAAACTGAAAGGAAAGATAACACTACCATCTTTTAAATAGAAACAACTCAAGAAAAATATTCAAGCCTTGAGTTTCAATTTTAAGACTCTATAGACAAAATATTTAAGGACGCAAGAAGCAGCAAAAGAAGATGGAAATAGTACATACTGTCACTGTACCAAAAATAACTATTTGACATTCAGCCAATACAAGAAGTATCATACGAGCAAGAACTAATGATACTGAAGGAAGAATTCCAAGATGTACTGAAGGTATTAGCCAATAAATAAATAAAGGCTACAGGAATTGATGGAATACTAATTGGAATGTTTCAACAAGCTGATGAAGCACTGGAAGCGTTCAGTCATCTATGCCAAGAAAATTGGAAGATAACTACCTGGATAACTGAGTGAAAGAGGTTTTTATTTGTACTTATTCAAAAGAAAAGGGACCCAGAAGATGCCCAAGTTAGAGAACAATATCATTAATGTCACATTCAAATAAAATTGCTGAAGATCACCCAACAATTGTTGCAAAGGTGTATTTACAGGGAGCTGTCCCAAATTAAGCCCAAATTCAGAAGATGAAATGGAACAAGGAATATCATTGCTGATGTCAGATGGATATTGCCTGAAAGAAGAGAATTCCAGAAAGATGGTTACTTGTGTTTGATGGAATATACAAAAGCATTCAATTCTATGGATCACAATAAACTATACTATGCCTGGAGAATGGGAATTTCATAACACTTCATTGTGCCCATTCAGAAAATGTAGATGGATCAAGACAGTTTAAAAAAAAAAAATGAGTACTTGGAGCATTTGCTAATGAAGAACAAGGATTAAAGCCTTCTGTATGGATTACAACTCAATGTACATAATCTTCACAATTGGACCAATAGGCAACATCGTGATAGATAGAGAAAAGATTGAGTTGTCAGGGATCTTGTCTGCCTTCAATTTGGTCTGGCAATGCTTTGAGGATCCGCAGTAAAGATAGAAAATTACACATCGCATTGGGTACATAAACCTGCTGCAGAAGATCTATTTAAAAGCCAGGTTATTGCATTCTGGACTAAGGTGCAACTGACTCAGGTCATGGCATTTTTTCCCATGGCATTTTCAGTGGTTTCATATGCATGTAAAAGATGAACTGTTTAGGTGGACGGAAGAAGAATTGATGCATTTGATTTACAGTGCTGGCAAAGAGTATTTTAAGTACCGTGTATTACAAAAAGAGCAACACAAAAAATCTGTCTCAGAAGAAGTGCAGACAGAATAACCCTTAGAAGCAAGGGTGTTGATTTGTCTCACATACTTTAAACATGTCACCCGGAGAGAATAGTCCCAAGAATAGGACATCATACAGGCTCAAATATAAGAACAATTGACAGCATGATGAAGAAATGCTTCCTTTTCCCCCAAAATTAACACTTGTCTACCGCTTGGTCAGTGACTTCTCCTTTCTTAACTCATCTCTGGTAACCTTAGCAATGTTTCTTTTTAGTATGACTTTTGTTTACTTTTAATTAATAATTATCTCATACAATATTTGCCATTTTATAATTGACTAATTTCACTCAACTCCTAACCTCCCCTTTCAACCACATGATGAGGTGTTTTGCAAGCTCGCCGTTAACCTTCAATGCTGCATAGCATTCCTCTGTGTGGATTTACCAAAGTTTATTTATCCATTTTTCCATTGCTGAATACTTAGGGTTTTCCCATTCTTTTGTTATTGTGAATACCTGCGATGACCATGGGTGAGATGTTAATTTATAGGAAGCTTCTAGTCATAATTTTGTGTGTGATGTAATAGAATCTTGGACTCTCTTCCAGTATTATAATCCTATTCTAGAGGAAGTTCTCTGCCAGGATAAACAAAAAGATTAACAAGTAGGTCTCAACTATAGCAGAGTATGACAAGTAACATCACTTTTTTCCATTGGGGATAAAGTTAGCTGACAGACAAAAACTATCCCTCAAAGTCATGTCTCTGTGTATGAGAACCATTGCAGCCTCAGTGAAAAGTCCAAGTACCATTGTCAGAAGAGCCCGTTCAAGTTCGTGGAGTTGATGGAAGCCGAGACCACAAAGATTATGGATCAGAACCAGGCCGAGATCAGAGGCCACACATGCAAAACATGAGGCAGAATAGAGAAGCAGACTATGGGATGGTTCAGCAGTGGTAAGTGGGTTTCCTGGTCCACAGAGGCAGAAATCAAGAAGTCATGTGGCTGAGGACTGTTCCTGACTTTTGGTAACCTGTTAACTTCCTTTATAAACCTCCCTAAATTGTGGGCTTTGTTTTTTTTGCAATGGTGTAGCCATTATCAAACCAAGTATGGAAGTATGTCCAGGGAAGAATGGCTGGTGTCGGAATAAGTAAAGAAGTAAGAATCGTGGAGGCACATCTGACCTCTCTCTTATGGCAAGAATGCAGCCAGTGGAGGTCAGTTATGGCCTCCATGGTGTTTTACACAATGATATGAATATATTTATTCATATCATTCATACCATGGTCTTATTGCTCTAGGAGGTAATGAAGTAGTTGGATTGCTAGGTAATATGGTATTTCTATTTTTAACTTTTTGAAGAAATGCCACAGTGATTACATCACTTTACAGTTCCGAAAGCAGTGTCTCAGTGCTCCAATCTCTCTACACCCTAGTCAGCATGTTGTGGTGGCGTCTTTGCTATCAATGCTGAGTGGAGATGGTATTTATTGCAGTGTTGTTTTGATCTGCACCACTCTAATGGCGTATGATCTTGGGTGCTTTTGTATGTATGTGTTAGCCTCCTGAATATCTTCTTTGGTGGTCTGTCTATGACCTCTGCCCATTTTTAATTGGATTGAATTTTCCTTGTTAAAGTGTTGACATTTTCTACAAATTTTATAGTACACACCACCGTTCGATTGCCCAACTTTTTCATCAATATGTGGGTTCTAATTTTACTCATTTGCTAAAATCTTCTGACAGTTCATTCTTCTGAAAATTGACAGGCAGTTTTGTCTGCACCATTCATTAAAGGGATAATCTTTAGGTTTTTCTCTTTCCCCCAATGATCATAAATCTGCAAATAGATGGATTTATTTCTGGGTTCTCAATTCTGCTCATTCATCTCTGTTTCTATCATTATACCTGTACCCAGTTGTTTGAAACACTGTAGCTGTATATTGGGCAATAAGATTAGAAAATGTGAAGCCTCCTACATTTTTGTACTTCTCAATAGCTTTCTGCTTATCTGGATATCTTTTCGCTTCTATATAAAGTTGGTACTCAGTTGTCCATCATTACTTAAAGAATGGTGTTTGAGTTGAAACCATGGCTGCATTATATCTGCAGATCATCTTGGTAGTATTGACAGTTTCACTCTGTTAAGCCTTCCTAACTATGAACATAGTATAGTCTGTCATGTATGTAAATCTCTTTGGGTGAGCAAGTGTGTGTGTAGTGCTATTTTGTAGCTTTTTAATACAGCTCTTTTGTTTATTTGGTTATATTCATTCCTGAGTTAGTTAATTGTGCCAGCCTGGCCAATAATCACATGTGGGGCTAATTGAAAGGCGGAGGGATAAATAGATGGTGAGCCTCGCCTTTGTAGTTCTCGGTTCTCTTGTTTTGTGATGGTTGCACCAGGGGCAGCTGCCTTAGCAGTTCCCTGCTTCAGCTTGCAAGATTGACTTCCTACAAGAAATCCCCAAGGAGAAGCTACATGGACCTATCCCAATGCAGCCCTGGGTGCTGGAGCAGCCATGTGGAGACCCCTGCCAGTGCTGAGATGCTTGTTCGTTCACTGACTCAGCTTTCCTCCTGCAGTCGGCATCATTGCCTCTGTTTTGTGAGGTGGAGGACTTTGTGGACTGGTGTTGGGTTAATGTTGTACTTGTGGGCTTGGGCAGCATTGGATTGAGATGTTTTTGTGATGCACATTTTCTTTACATAAAACTCTCTTTTATACATGAGTCACTGTGGATTTGTTTCTCCAACGTACCTAGACTAATACAATTCCTGAGTATGTTATCTTTGAGGTGACTATTTCAAATAATATTATTTTCCTGATTTCCTTTTCAGAGAATTCTGTGATAAGGAATTCAAACTGGTTGGTTGTTTTTGTTGTCAGTGAGGAGCTTATTCCCTGCCACTTGGCTGAATCTTTCTGTACTTCCAAATTTCTATTGCCATATCTTTGGGATTTTCTGGATATGAGATCAAAACATCTGGAAATAGAGAGGGTTTTGCTTCATTTTTGTCAACGCTGATGCCTCTAAAGTCCATGTTTTGCCTGAAAGCTCTGGCTAAAACTCCCAATGTTAAATAGAATAAGAGTTGTGAAAAAGAGCATCTTTATTTACTTCTCCTTTGCAAGGGGGATACTTCTAATTTCTCTACAATGTGAGTAATGTCAGATGTTGGTTTTGTAAATATGCCCTTGATCATATTGAGGAATTTCACTTTTATTCATATTTTGTTGTTTTTTATATCAGGAAATGGTATTGGGTTTTGACAAATACTCTTCGTGTATCAGTCAATATTATCATGCATTTTTCCTTTGTTTAATTTATGTGATGGATTACATTGGCTACTTTTCCATGTTAAATCGCCCTGCCATATCTGGAGTACATACAACTTGATCATAATTTATGATTCTGGAGTTGTACTACTGGATTATATGGACTAGAATCTTGTTGAGAATTTGGCTTTAATGTTCATGAAGTGTATTTGCCTATAGTTTTAGTTTTAATGATGCCCTTCCTGGTTTTATTAGTAGAATTAGAGTACTATCATAAAATAAACATGGGAGTTTTCCATTATTTCCTATATTCTGGAGTGGTTTAATTAGAATTGATGTTAGTTTTTCTGTGAATGTTTTGTAGAATTAAAAAATGAAGTTGTTTGGCCTTGGGATTTTTGTTGTTATGCATATTCATATTGTCTTTATCTTAGAGAGTCTGCAATACACAGTTGTTATACACTGGACTGTGAGCCATGAGATCAGCAGTTAGAAACCACCAGTGCCTTCGCTGGACAAATGGATTTCTATCCGACCCAGAGGGACAGTCTCACAAATGTACAGGGGCAGTTCTATTTGACTCAAGGACAGCGATATTTTTTGTTAGTTAGTTTTCCATTTTTTTGGAGTAGTATGTCTGCTTAGTCTGTCATCTTCCGTTAATATTTTAAAGTGCTCAAATATTAATTTTAGGTGAAAGTCTTACATTTTCTTTTAGTTTCCTTCCTATTTTTCCATTTATTTATAATGTCTAATTTGCTTAACATATTTTAATTATCTGTTTTGCTTTATTTTACATGATTTCACTTATACTCTAGTAATGTATCTTATAAAAATACATGAATCCTAAATATATTGAAGTCCAATCATGCAAATAACTAAAAATGTAAGTATTATTCATGAAATCAGTTGCGTTCATATTTATCCCACAGGAAAATACTCAAAGCTTTCCAGTTCTTTTGTATAGTTCCCCTCCCTTTTTTGCTTTTAAATTTTCTGTTCAATCACATAACTCCATTTCTTGTTGTTTTTCTGAGAATGTATACTTGAGGTCAGTAGGCTTTGATGATGCTATTATCTGTATCATTTTGAACGGGCTTAGGCACTAAGCAGTCACTCTTCCCCTGCCTTTGAGTGTGGCACTTCATTAGGGGGTTGAGAATTCTCTTGTCCCATCTCAACAGGACAAGTTTTGCTTCAGTTGAAGCTGCCATTTGCTTCTGTACATAATGTCTGGCTACTAACCTATGGCCTGAACTAGGTACCTACACGAATGGATTTTTTTTAACTAGAGTTGAATAATAGAGATCCTCTTGATAGTGATTCTTTGATAAGGAGGGCATCTTTGTGATTATTTGCTTTCTATCAAGTAGAGCATAGAAAAGGCAATGAGAGGAAACGTAGACTGAAGCAAAGATGAGTTCAGCAGAGAAAGTGACAGACTGAGAGAGGGAGCAAGAAAGAAAGTTGGAAATCTGAAATATTGGCTTAGGTCTATCCTTTCAACACTTCTTTGGATTGTTTGAGCTAACATTGTTGCTCTTCGGGGGTATCAAGTCAGTTTTGGCTCAGCAACACTATGCACAGCAGATAAAAACACTGCCCTGTTCTGTGTCATCTTCTCAACTGTTGCTATGTTTGAGTCAATTGTTGCAGCTACTGTATCAATGTAGCTCATTGAAGAGCTTGGTCCTTTTCACTGCTGCCCCACTTACTTACGCATGGGTCCCTTTGGAGGCACATGTCCAAAGTATGCGAGATAAAGTGTTTCCATCCACACTTCTCAGGAGCATTCTGACTGTACTTCTTCCAAAACAGGTTTGTTTGTTCTTCTGGCAGGCCATGATAATTTCAATATTCTTCATTAACACTATAATTCAAATGCATCAAAATTTCCCCTGTCTTCCTTATTCATGGTTCAGCTTTTACATGCATATAAATTGATTTAAAATACCATACCTTTGCTAAGTCTTACATTAGATCTCAAATTGACATCCATGATCTTTTTTTAATTGGCAGAGATCTTTCTTTTACAGTAATAGTGCCCAATGCTATGTGTCAGTTGATTTCTTGAGAGTTGATTGTGAGTTTTGATTGACTATATATAAATTAAAATCCTTAAAAACTTTATTCTTTTCTCAATTTTCATGATTTGCTCCAGTTATGTTCCAGTTATGAAAGTTTTTTATTTCATTTTTTAAGTCAAATTCATAATAAAGGCTAAAGTCTTTAATATTTAAACTTCTTTGCACATCATTTTTTGTGTCACCTGCTGTGTTAGTATGGATTCTATAGAGATGCAAAACCAGTGATGCTCATATGTATGTATGTGTGTATATATATGTATATATATATAAAGATATATATATATGAAGATATATATATATACATATATAAAGATATTTATATTGATAAATGGTTCACACAGTTGTAGAACTGGGTAAATCCAGATAAGTTCAGTTCAAGTTTGTGGGTCAGATGTTAGCTGGAGTCTTCTCCTGATTCATGTACTGTGAGGGCTGATGACCATAAGGCAGGAAGACAAAGCAGGAAGATCAAAGGCTGGTGAATAAAAAGTGGAATGAATCTATGGTTGGAAGTTCACTGAGAACTCCTGGGACTGGCAGGCAATATGGCTGGATTTTTATTCCAATTTCATCAAAGTTATGACCTGATCAAGGAGACTGTACTCCACTACAACTGCTGACTGCTCTCAGAGTTGATTACATTATGTGATATACTATAATGGAGTTGATTATGTTGTGCTCAATCACATCATGGGGAATTAACTTCAACAGCTGAGAATCCTGCCCTGGTCAAGTTGACACAGAACCTAATTATCCAACCTGCATGTTATATGTTGTTAATAAGAATACTATCTTCAATCTTGATACCTTGATCTTCTTCATATAGTTCAGATTCTTGGGTTATTTGCTCAGCAGATAGATTAAATAAATGTAATGAAAACATATCATCTTTGGACACTCCTTTCATGATTTTCAATCATATAGTATCCCTTTTAAAATGACTATCTACAACTTCCATATGAACAAAATTAAGTGTTCTGGAATTCCTATGCCTTGCGAGGCTATTTATATTATAATACTTACAGTAGAATTCATATGGATTTCTCATTGTGAAAAAACATACACAAACACCTTTCTTCAGCAAACCTTTACCTTCCTGTGATATTAATGACACTCCAATAGTTTTAACATCCTTTTAGGTGAATTTTCTTGAATTGACACACCTCTAACAGTCAGTTGGGCAAGTAGCTGTCTTCTCAATTTCTTGGCATAGTCCAGTGAGGGATTCTAGTGCTATATTAGTGTTCAGAAAGATTTAAATAGGTATGTTAGTCTGGGTAGAGAAACAAATCCACAGAAAATAATATGTACATAAGACAAAGTTTTATCTAAAGGGCAAGTGTACATTATAAAAGTATCCCAACCCAGTGCTGTCTAAGCCTCTAAGTTCAACATTAACCCATATGTCTGACATTGATCTACAAAGTCTTCCTTAATCTCACAAAACACACACAATGACACTGACTGCAGGAGGAAAGCTGGATCGGTTAGTGTGTAAGCATCTCAGTGTAGGCAGGGGTCTCCAGGTAGCTGCTCCAGCACCCAAGGCTGCATCAAAGTACATCCATGTGGTTTCTCCTCAAGGATGTCTTACAAGATTGTGAGCCTGGCCAGCTGAAGCAGGAAACTGGCTAAGGCAGCTGCATCCTGGTCCAACCATCAGAGAACAAGAGATCTGAGAACTAGAAAGGTGAGGCTCACCGAGTCAATTATCTCTCCACCCTTCAATTAATCCCACATGTGTTTATCACCCAGGTTGGCACAATAAACCTTAACTATCTCAATAGGCATAGCCTCTATTCCCCGGGCCTTCTTTTCAATAATACCTTCTCTTCTGCTTGGATTTCTTCCTTCAGTACCGTCAGCTCTTGGTCATGTTTTACCTATTGAAATGTTTGAATGTCAATCAATTCATTTTGGTACAAAACATTTTATTGCTTCCATCTTCTTTTGATGCCTCTTGAATCATTTAATATTTTGACCTTGTTAGTTGCCATTAAGTCTGACTCATAGCGACCTATGTACAACAGAGCAAAATACTACCCAGCCCTGTGCCATCCTCACAATTGTCCTTATGTTTGAATGTATTGTTACAGGAACTGTGTTAGCGTCTTGTCAAGGGCTTTCCATTTTTCCACTGCCCCTCCACTTTCTAATGCATAATAGTCTTCCACAGGAACTTGACTCTCCTGACAACATGCTCAAAATATATGAGACGATGTTTCACTACCTTTGCTTCTATGGAGCCCTCTCGCTGGGGTTGCTCCAATGCTTACCTGCTGGTTTTAAATACTCTATGACAACACCATAGTTCAAATGCATAGATTTTTCATTGGTTTTCTTTATTCAATTCAGATTTTTCACTTTCATTTGAGATTATTAAAAGTGTCATTGCTCAGGTTAGTTGCACCTTCGTCTTCAAGGTCACATCCTTGCTTTTAAGTATTGTAGAGTTCTTGTGCAGCAGTTTTACCTAATATAACACACCACTTGATCTCCTGACTAATGCTTCCATGAGCATTAATTATGGATCTAAGTAATGCGAAATAGTTGAAAAATTCAAATTTTTCTCCGTTTACCGTTTACCATGATGTTCCCTACTGATCCAATTGTAAAGATTACGCTTTTCTTTACATTGAGTTGGAATCTATGCTGTGATAGTTACATGATTTCATGTCAACTTTATAAATAAGTGTCGGGGTGGGGTCTAGCCTATCAATCAGGTCATCTCATGAAGATTTTGGGAATTTCCTCTCTTTCTCCCTCGTGACCAGACTAGCTTGTTGCTGCCCGAGGTAGGTCTCTGCTTCAAATGTGTGCTGTATTACCTGTCGGCTGAGCCAACCTATGCATTGTGTCACCTTGCCATGCATTACTAGAGTTCGAGGCTCCTTTGAGACCTGCTTCGCCACACTGCTGGCAGATATGTCACTGTGTTTGTACATCGTACAGTGCTAGAGCTTAAGACCCCACGGGGCCTACTTCACTACTCTCCAGTGCTATGACTGTTGCTGCCCGACCCTACTCTCTGCTGCCTGCAGGCTGACTCTGCCTATCAGACCTGAGGGCAGGACTTGCTTTCTGCTTCCTTGACCTTGGCGTGAGATGGAGGACCTTCAGTATATTAACTGTTTCGTTAAAGTGAGTTGAACTGAGCCCTCTGTATTGCTGTGTGCACTAACTAGCGGTTATTTTCCTTCTCATTGTACAAACCTGTCTATATATCTTATAAATAATAATAAGTGTCTTGGTTTTTTTTCTTTAAAGAACCCTGCCTCACACATATACTGAAGACTTCAATCTTAGATCTTCATTAGCAGATGCTTCAAGTTCTCCTCACTTTCAGTATAGAATTCTTGAATATTGCAACTTAAGGCTTGAAGGTTTTTGTTGCTTTCAGCTTGAAATATGGTGACTATGTTCTACCCTTTTGCTTTTCTAACTCTAGGTCTTTCCACATTTTATTATAATTCTTTGTTTTTAAAGCTGCCATTTGAAACTTTCTATAGAGTTCTTTGACTTCCTCATTTCTTCTATTTGTTTTAGCTTCTTCACATTCAAGCACAAGTTTCATAATCTCTGTTGATATCCATTTTGCCCCCCCCCCCATTCTCAAAAGAGTTTTCTTTCTGCATTTATGACATTTTTGTCACTAAAAGCCAGTATGCAATGGCTATCCTTTTTTAAATGTTTTCTACATTTTGGGCCCTACTCTGACATTCCCTCCCTGATTTAATGAAAAAAAAACAAACAAACAGAAAAACACTGCCATGTAAATACTCCTAGGCCCTAATATCTGGTCCTGGCCCAGCAAATAATTTTTTTAATTGTTACATATCTGTAAATACAAACAAAATTATTACTCCAGGTACTCTGATGGAGCTGCTACCCAAATATGTTTCTAGAGGTCTCAGAGGATACCTTGATTGTAGCTTTTCTTTCTTATTGAATTCTTTACTGTGGTAAATTTCCTACTTCCTTAGGAAAACATGTCCTTAAATTTTATGTAAGCATAGATGTTACTTTGAAGACAAAGATATGTTAGACCAAACATGCTTCATATATGTAAAAAACTTAAAGTATGCTATTGGTGAAGAACATTGAAATTGTCATGAACTACCAGAAGAATGAGTAAATCTATCTTGAAAAAGCACATGCCTATTAGGAGATAGAATGACAAAACTTTGACTCACACAGGTTATACTTGCTAGCAAGAGAGTTTAGTCCCTGGAAAACATCCTGTATAATAAAGTAAATGGTCATAATAAAAGATTGAGAGCTTTAACAAAATGGATTGATGCAGGGCTGCAAAAATAGGCACTGCCATAGCAATGATTGTGAGAATGGCACAAAACTAAATAGTGTTTCTTTTATTCTGTAAAGGATCTCTATAGATGGAAACCAACTGAACTATATCTATCAGCAACAACCCCCATGGAATATATCAAAGGCATGAAGTGAGCAGCTAATTGTTGTGGTTGATACTTTGCCAGTGTGCCCTAGAGAAAGCAGGCACTTATGATTATATATGTATATATACAGCCTGAAGGAATATAATAGCCAATTAGTCCACACAGCAATACAGATGGTTCACTTCAACTCACTTCTGTGAAACAGTTAATATACTGGAAGTCCTTCAACTCACGAGGGCTACTGGGTCCAAGGTCAAGGAAGCAGACAGCTGAGTCTTCCATAGGGCAATGCAGGCAGTCTGGCCACAGGGAGTAAACAGCAGGGAGGGTCACCAACAGTCTGTCAGATGACAGAATCAAACTGCCCCCAGCTCACGTGATGTGTACCCCATCAATGTAGCTAAGCATTTCTCGAAGGACCATCAAGCTCTAGAAACACAGTCCATGGGTTGGGGTTCCCACAGGTGTTGTAGCTCACAAGTGGAGGCAGAGAACTAAGGCAGCCACACACTGGTTCCATCACCGGAGAGCAAGAGAAGAGAGAGGGGGCTCACCGAGCCATTTATCTCTTTGCCCTCTTATATCAAACATTGACCTTATTAATCCCACATGTTCTTATTGGCCAGGTTGGCACAATAAACCTACCTATTACAATTAGTGTGAGCTTCAGAATGAACCAACATTGGCAGAGGGTGTATCTTTCTATTGGGAGGGATATTATTTTGTTGCTAGGAAACATGGGTAAGTCGCTAATAGGTTGGTCTGCCAAAATCCAAAGGGTACTCCAAAATGCAAAATGAGCAGCAAAACAAACAAAAAGCCAAGGCATTGCCATCAAGTTGATACCATCTGATAATGACCCTTTAGGACAGATATAATTAATCTAAGTGAGTTTCCAACACTATAACTCTTCACAGGAGTAGAAAGCCTTGTCTTTCTCCGTTGAAGTGGGGCCTGGTTTCAAACTGCTTACATTGCAGTTAACATAAAAAAAACTTCTAGTAAAACTGAAAAATTAACACACAGTCTTAATGAAAGTGAATGTATATTCCCCTGAGAAAGCATGTACAAAAGACCATACTTCCCTTGAATAACAGAGGCTAGAGGTGAGAAGAAGGAGTTAGAAGGAAAAATTAAGATATGTGTCATTGAAAACATTTTTTCAGTATTCTATTCCATTTCTATTACTATACATTTGGGTCAGATTGATAGAATCAGTCATTTGTATATAGTGGGTTCACACTGATAAGATTTGATAAAATACATATCTTTGTATCTGGTTATAAAAAGAACTGAGATAAAAAATGATATCTGTAACCAGAAAATGTATTGTATTTTCTGGTTATGAAATGGTTCACAGCATGTCTCTGTAGACTGAGAAGAACTTTGAAGTTATTATATATATTTGAATATATATGTGCATATGTATATATACAGGCATATTATACCCCCAAAAACCCTGAATTTATTTTCAAAACTAGGGATTTAACTATTTTATTTTACAAAACAACTTTATCACCTTCAAAATACTCTCCATTACACTTAACACATTTGGCAAATCTGTGATTCCATTCTTGCTTGCCTAGCAGTAAAAATGGATACCACAAAAGCTTCACCCTGTGAGTTTTTTAACTTTTTTTTGGGGGGGAGTACCCCCTTGTATGATTTTGTACATATATGTATTTATATGTGTGTGTATATATACATATATAACTGGAAAATTCATACATTAACTGATTCTCTTATGGAAATTAGGATCAATAATATATGCATGGAATCTATTATAACTCCATAGGATAATTTGGTTTGGTTATAGGGGAAAACTAATAAGAATATTATAACAAAAATATATTATAGTTCTGTATTTCCGACCATAAGCATTTCAAATTTAATCAGAAAAAAATTAACTATTATAAATATTTATTCTAACGTTCAACTTTTTTAATGGCAAAATTGTGCTTAATAAGATTTGGTTTTATTTCTGTTATAAATATTGGACTGATTTCTGTAAACTTATGAAGATACTTTATCTGTCAATGAGGCTGATATTTCATGAAATCCTGTAAGTGTTGTTGTTGTTGTTTAGGTGCTATCAGATTGAGTAAAGTAATCATAATCTTATTTTTGCATATCCAACTCTGCCATTTTTGTGTGGATAGGGTCATGGCCAATAGTTTTTTTATTCTAGATGGGAGTCTGAAAGAAAGTAAAATTTAAAGATGGAAAAAATACAAGGAGAGTGTGTTAGACAGGGTTCTCTAGAGAAACAAAACCAGAACACTTATGATTATATATATATATATA
>NW_022103903.1:9458040-9588871 GCF_000313985.2 Echinops telfairi
ATATATATCTGTGTGTTTGTGTGTGTGTGTGTGTGTGTGAAATAAAAAGCTAATTATTCCACAGAGCAGTACAAAGGAGTCAGCTCAACTCACTTCCATGAGACAATTAGGGCTGCTGAGTCCAAATTAAGGAAGCAGACAGCTGAGTCTTCTGTAGAGCAATATAGGCAGTCCAGCCACAGGCAGAAAACAGCAGGGCAGGTCATTAACATTCAGCCACATGACAGAGTCCGACAGTTCCCAGTTCAATTGATGTATACACGAGCAGTGTGGTGAAACAGGTCTCAAAGGAACCTCAAACTATAGCAACACAGTCCATGGGTTGGGTGTCCCACAGGTAGTGAAGCTCACAACTTGGGGCAGAAAACTGACTAAGACAGCCGCACACAGATCTGATCATCAGATAGCCAGAGTCAGAAAGCCATGTCTCACTGAGCCATTTATCTCTTTGCCCTTCAATTAAACTGTGACCTTAACAATTCCACATGTGTTCATTGGCCAGGTTGTCACAATAAACCTACCTATCACATAGAGTCACAACCAATTAGAATAGTGGTTTTCAACCTTCCTAATGCCATTCCCCTTTAATACAGTTCCTCATGTTGTGGTGACCACCCAACCATAAAATTATTCTCGTTGCTATTTCATAATTGTAATTTTGCTACAATTATGAATTGAGCAACCCCTGTGAAAGGGTCGTTCAACCCCCAAAATGGTCATGACCCATAGGTTGAGAACCACTGAATTAGAAGAAATACTTTCTTTTCTCGTCAAGCCTTTAGGTCTGTTTTCTGCTTGCAAAGGCAGAAAACTAAAATGGGGAAAAGGTTTGAGAATCAGAAATGTTGGCACGAAAAACCCACTGCTAAGAGATACATTACCTTTGCATATTTTGCTCTACCTACATATTTTATTAAGTATTTTAAGAGTTAAAATTTGAGTAGAGGATCATGAATGTTCTTAACTCTAAACTTGTAAAGGAGTATTTGTGTTAAACAATTTTAGTGCTACAGTTAATTGGTGAAGGGAAAATTTATTTGTGTTTTAAGAATAATTTGCAAAAGACAAAAGTGTAGCCCAAGGAGAGGGAATATGATTTAATTTCTTACGTTCATTGTTACTTTTTTCCTGATAGACATCTGTTTCTCTGGTTCTACATAATTATTCCAATATATTCTATTTCACATTTTCTAGGTCAACAAGAAACAGTGTTCTCATAGGAGACATTTGATGAAAAAATAAAATAGATTCAGGTTGGAAGACATAGAAGGTCTATTTTTCCCCTTAATATGATAACTTCTATCAATGAATGACATTCCTAATATTTTAACTATTACAATAATTTTATTCCTAAGTGTAAAAATTGAGAATGGAGAAAAAATAAAGTTCCAATGAGAAAAATTAAACAAAGTTAAGTCTTTAGTTTATCTAACTGAGAAGACAAAGAAATCTCTTCTTTTTTCTGGAGCATTTTCTAATCATTAAAGGAATTATGAAACTATTCTTTTTTTATAGTATCAATCTGAACATCACACTATTTAATTCTCCCATAATATATTGGACAAAGGCCCATCAGTGCTACCATATTTACATATAAAACCCTCACCTAATAAGCAATAGAAGCCTGTGTATCAATTCCTAAAACAGTTATAAGATATATACACACTTTAGATGTATTAACAAAACAGAATATTACAAAATATTAAAGAAGGCATTCTCCCAGCCATAGGTCTCATTGCCTCTTATTGGAAAGTGGTATAATCTGATAATGTCTCAATATATTCCTACATCACCTTGTTCACCTAGTTAGTTCATTGGCAGAACTCATAATATTCCAGTGTCTGCACCATGTGTAGACTCTGGAGCCATAGGCTCCTTTTCTTCATTTCTCCTTTATCATTTATTGACTGATATATTTATTAAATTAATCATTCTATTGGGGGACTCTTACAAATTTTATAACAACCCATCACTCAATAGTACTAAGCACTCTTGTACATGTTTTGCCATCAACATTTTCCAAACAATTTCTTTCTACTTGAGCCCATGGTATCAGCTCCCCTTTTTTCCCACTCCTTCCTCCATTCTCCCACCCTCATGAATCCTTGATCAATTGTATATTATTGCTGTTATTTCATATCTTACACCGTCCGTTGTCTCCTTTCACTCAGCTTTCTGTTATTTATGGCAGGGCGGGGGGAGTATATATATCCCACCTTGTGATGGGTCCCCCCCTTTCTCCCCTTCTCTCAATGCTCCCAACCCCACCTACACCATCCCCCTACTTTCATGATATGGCTACTCCTACTACTGCTCCTGAGGGTTTTGTCTTTCCTGAGTTCCATGTGTTGAGAGCTCTTATTTGTACCAATGTATGCACTTTTGTAAGGTAAAACTGAGTCATAGTAGGGGGCTGGTAGGAAGCATTCAAGATTAGAGGAATTATATGTGTTTCATTTGTGCTATACTGCACCCTGGTTGGATAGTCCCTTCCTTGTAACCTTTCTGAGGGGGGTATCCAATTGTCTACAGATGGACTTTGGATCTCCGTTTGAACCCCCCCTCTTTCACATAGATATAATTGTTTGTTTTGGATCCTTTGATACCTAATGCCTGCACCAGTTGACACCTCAGGAACACACAGGCTAGTGTGTTTCTTCCTTGTGGGCTTATTTGCTTCCCTGCTAGATGGCTGCTTGTTTAACTTCAAGCCTTTAAGACCCCAGATGTTATATCTTTGATAGCTGGGCACCATCCACTTTCTTTATCATATTTGCTCATGTACCCATTTTTGCCTTCAGTGATCCTGTCAGGAAGGTATCAAAGAGTGCCAGGTTATTAGAACAAAGTGTTTTTGTGTTAATGGAGGCCTTGAGTAGAGGCCCAAAGTCTGTCTAAGCCTCTATCCCTTTCATTATAAATTAATATATTTACATATAAACTTACCTATAGCTAGACCTCTATAAATAGCTTTTGCCTCTTACTTCATTCCTCTATTCCCTTTCACCGTCCTCCTATCCTATTATCATGCTCACCCACAAATTGGCTATCAGTAATTCATTTCAGCTACATTGCACTTGATTAAACTCCACCAGGCATTATATGCCATCTTCACCACCAATTTTAGATCTCTTGTTGTTCCCTTATTCCTGAGTTTGATGAATCCCCACTCCCCCTCCTTGCTGCCTCCTCTCCTATGTCCCTCCGGAACTGCCAATTCCATTGTTTTCTCCTTGGGATTGTTTGTCCTGCCTATCTTATATAGATAGACATAGGGTGAAAGAAAAATAAAAACAAACAAACAAAAAGCACAAACAAAAAAACCCAATATATAGTTCCAGGTCTGTATACTGACCCTTATGTATGTTTTCTGATGAAGTCTGACATAGTGCTGAGCCCTGTATCCAGTCAGAAGTCTATTTTCAGGATTCCTTGGGGACTTGGTTACTTGGCTCCTCTTGCTGCCCTCTTGCACTCCTGTTGCATTTCACCCTGCTGTGCATGGGGCAGAACAGGCACACTTTCCGCACAGTGTCTCCAGTGCTGTCCCTCTTAGCACTATGGTCAATGAAGGAACTTCATGTCTAGTGGTGGGACTGGCCCTATGGTCCTCTCTGTGCATTGGCTGCTCTGCTCTGAGAAGGGATGTCTTCCCTGTTGCTTGGTGGGCCATGATTAGGCTCGCTCTCTCTCTCTCTCTCTCTCTCTCTCTCCCCTCCCTTCCTCTTTTCCTCTCTCCCTCCATCTTAGTTCACTCCAGTGTGGTCTGGACAGACCTTCCTCTCTCTCTCTGGGCTATATCAGTCTCTGGGCTGTCCTCTGTACTACCTTCTTCCAGGGTGGGGGTCAACAAACAAGATTTGGGCCTGGCCCCATTGGCCTCTCTGTTAGTTCACTCCTCCATGCCAGCGTATTGCCCTCAGGGTTTGGTGCTCTGGGATAGGGTCTGGCTCCTCTTTCCCTTTCCTGTAGAGACATAAACAATACCCTCCCCATGAGTATATTACTGCTCTGTTCCCCCATTCCTCTCTTTTCCCCTCCTTTTTAGTTGGCTGCCATATGCATCCCTGAGTTGAATCAGACCCCTGCTAAAGTGCCTGGGATTTATGCATTAAGTAGCTCATCCTATATGCCCATTGTACTTTTTGAACTTACCTCAGTGGACTCATGTTGTACTTGACCCTTTGTGCTTGGCTAACTTCCCTTAGCAATAATCTGAAAGACATCCTAAATCCCTGAATTTCATCTGATCCAAGACAGTGTTCAGGGAAGGCATGGTCCCTGTCCTTCTTGTACCAAAGCTGCAGTGAATGCCAGGTTGTTTCCCGATGGTTACAGTTGCCTCTGCATGGCTGTGATGGTGCTTTCCATGCCCTTCCTGTTGCTGGAGATGTTCTCTTCAGGCCAGCCATGGAAGTGCAATCTCCAGGTGGTGGAATCTTATTTCCCTGGTGTTAGTGACCAGGTATAGGTCCTACACTCTTTCTTCCTCAGCTCTACTCTGATGTCTTCACAGGACACCAGGCCATCCTATGGTCAGTACTTGGCACACATCGGGCCTATATCCTCCAGTTCACTAAGCATCACTATGGAACAAGAATTCCACTCCCAGTTAATTTGCCAGAGATAAGTCCTCAATTGTGAGGACCGACTGGCAGTGTAGGAGCCCTGCTGGTAGCCATCAGTGAAGGAAGTATTGAAGTAGTTTGCATTCTCCTTTCCCCTCTTTACTGGGATCATCTATAAAACCCAGTTTTATGGATTCTATATGATGGCTGGAAGGTTTCTATTTACAATCGTGCCATTCTGGATTTTCATTGATGTTGACTTCTTAAATTCTACTCTAATCCATTTTGGCTTCTCCGTGGAATTTTTGTGCAAGTTTTCCGCAGGTGAGTTTCTAGAGGTCTCTTTAAGTTCTGTATCATTATGGAGATAATGTTCCAAAGGGTTTGGTATATGAAGACATACTGCATATCTATTTGCACCAGCTGGCCCCATTGTATCTGGATCTAACTCATGAAACCATCACATTCACCTTCCTCTCTGTTTGTATCATGTCCAGTATGGCTTCAATTATATCGAAGGTACTTCTGCCTGCCACCTGTACTACAATGAAACACAATGACCCCCTGCATACTGTGGGTTACAAGTCTTTACCTCTTTGAGAAAATTTAGCATGTTTATTGACCTGAAAGGCACTTCAAAGTATGTCCAGTTGGTAAACTGGAATTGAATTATGAGGCTCTGTGACTTTCTGTTGGTCATGTTGCCTATATGCTCAATGCAAAACTTTTGGACTGTATAGGCAATCAGGAAGGTCACATAGTTTAAGGACACGTGGATATTCCTATATGTCCAATAGCCTAGGTCTGTAAATCTGGGCACATTGCTGTTTTCTTCTCGCCTTCATATTGGTCACTATTCTGATGGTGGCTGTGCTTTATTCCCGGATCCTCCTCTAAAAATCATTCACCATTTCTTCTTTTGGTCCTTGTGCAACAATTAATTTCTTAGTAGCTATTGATGAATGCAGCATTGATATAAACAGAATCTGGAGCGCTTTCAACTGGTGTGGGGCTAACACATGATGTTTACATATGGATTCTTTATCTTGTTTTCTAATTTGGAGCCAGCATCATAGGTGGCTTGGATAGGACAAGAAGGAAGAGCATTAAATTCTTCTATAAGGAGTGTATTGTCTTCAGGAAGTTTTCAATTAATGTCCTCCAGGAATTTTCCCCTGAGCAGTAGTGATTACTTCCTATTGGTATTTGGGGACCTGGTCAGAATGTCATGCTCTGGGACTCCATATCCTCTGCAGATATTAGATAAGAGGAAAGAACTGAAATAACTCCCTGCTTGCTTGTATCTCTTAAATCTTACTGTGTACAGAACTATGGTCATAAACTTAATTACTTGCAGAGGGGACAGGGCCAGGAAGACTGTGATGAATGGCTTCTCCTCTGAAGAAGGAAGGTTTCTGAAGTGGGTACTGCAGTACCAGAATTCCCTTCCCAGAATTCTATTCGGACACCTGTGAACCAGTTATTTGGAAGCCACATTCCATTCGGTGCAATGGTAGTAACTCAAGAACATGTCCTTGCTGTCCTTGTGATAGAGCCCTGGCAGTAGAGTGAGTAAAGCTTGGGCTGCTAACCCAATGCTGAGCAGTTCAAAGCAACAACCTTTCAGTGGGAGAATGTTGAGGCTTTCGATTCCCTAAAGAATGGCAGTCATGGAAAACAAGGGAAGTTTGATGTTAGCAAGTAAGTCCTTTGGTATCATAGTCAGGGTCTGAAGAATTGACAGTCATGACATAGGTGCGTCCCAGAGTTGATTTGGGCTGAAAGTTGGTGCCATGGAAAGGGAAAACACTTATGGATTTGGGTTTAAAGTGTTGCTGGTTCTGTCATTGATGCTTTTGTTGAGATCACAACTTCTATCGAAGATGAAACTTTGGTAGCTTTATTGGCATTGACAACTATTAGGTCATTGCAAAGCAGAACAAGAATGAATCAGAAATCCATGTTGACTTTAGTTATTTGAATTACATCTTCCATTACCACTCATTGTAATTCCATATAGATTATTTATTAGTTGATCCACGAAGTCCAGCTCTGTCTGGGTGGGACCATTGGGTCCAAGGTCTGAGGCTGTGCCTGGGTTCCGTCACAGCCTGGATCCCTGTGTGGGCAATAGGCTTTCTCCCATCATCAGTGGAAGTGGTTAAGGGATGGTTAGGTAAAGAGGGAGATGGCACCAGTGGCCTGGAGTCTGAGCACAATTGCCTGAGCCCTTCTCTATCCACGTTGTACGTTTATGAAACTATTCTTATTCTTAAGTGATATTATGTTAATACAATCATCTCATTTCAATTCACCTCCCAAATTCACCTCTACTTTACCTTGTTTCCTTATTTACTATCAAATAAATTGGTATAAGGACATTATTTTTTCCTTCTGTGAGGTGTCTTCCTTTTATTACCTAAAGTGAGGCACATTTTATTTGCCATATAGAATCAAGTATAAGCCGAGCTGAATATCAGCTGAGGCACCTCATTTTACCACAAAAACTGCATTAAAATGTGCCAAAAACTCAGCTAATACACAAGTATATACAGTAATACTTTCTCAAGAAATGCTTGGTCTTTTTTCCTTTCAAATTTGGTTCTGTTTAATATGTTGATACACGAATTTAAGGGGAGGTGGAGCAAAATAGCCACAATCACGGGCTTAAACATACCAACTCTCCTGAAGACGGTACAGAACTGAGCTGTGCTTCCTTCTGTTAAATGTAAGCTGTTCATAAATTGGAGCCTATTTGGTAGCCACTGGCAGTAACACTGGAGCAAAAAAGTATAATTTATTACAGAGACATAAATAGAAGACATACATGTTACTAAAGAAACATTCCATTTGAAAGTTTCTGTTGAATTTCTCTGGACACAGCTCAACAACTATTCTTTAGAGCAGGATTGTTTATACAGATTATTTTCTTCTCCATCTCATTCTTTAAATTGATCTTTTAAAAAAGTCATCTACGTATTACGTTTTCATTGGTCACAGTTAAAGATTGATTAGAAAGTAGCAGTTTGGCTTGGCAGTGGTAATGTTGACGTGATCAGAGAACTGCACATCTGATCAATGGGTAAATAAGGAAAAGAAAGAAAATGTTATTAGGAAGTGGGTGAGAGTGTAAATAGATTGGGGCATGACGAAGAGCTAAGTCAATGTCTACCATAATTGGGTAGCAGTAGATAGTTCCCACATTCATAAGCAAGAAATGGCAATATAAACATGTATGGGGAGCTTTCAAAGCTTCATGGAACAATTGTATTAAAAGATAATGAAATTTTTCCATGAAACTTTTGAAGCGTTCTTAGAACTATAGAAGTAAACTCACTCCAAGCTTGCTGCCATCAACTTGATTCTGACTCACAGAGAGTTTATAGGACAGGTTAAAACTGCCCCTGTGGGTTTCTAACATGGTAAGTCTTTTATGGGAGTAGAAAAATCTCATAGCAGTGAGAACACAAAATAACTGAAAGACGTTATTTCTGGGGTGCAAGGTAGGTCTGTTTTGTAGTGGGTTACATATTGGGCTGCGAACCACAAGATCAACAATTTGAACACAGCAGCCTCCCGCCCATGTCCCGAAGGAAAAACATGAGACTTGCTGTTCCCATATGATGAACCTTAGAAATCCAGAAACATAGTTTTACTCTGTCTTGTATGGTAGCTATGAGTCAAGATCAACTTGATGGCAGTGAGTTTCGTTTTGGATTTTTTGTGTAAAGGTGTGGAGGAGGGAAAATAGAAACTCTTTTTTCTTTCTGATCTGTTTCCAAGTCTCAGATAATCAGATTAATTATCCTATGTTTCTGTTCCTTGAGTACTGTTCTATTTATTTAATGAACTATATTCAATATAGTTTGCATATAAAAATTTAATATTAAAGGGGCTTAAATGCCCATTATACTGGAAAGTGTACTTGCCTTCAAATTGCATTCATTGCTTGTTCATGTCGAAACTATGATACCAGAGGTACATCCCCCCCAAATAGACATTTTTTTCAAAGTTGCGTATTTAAATTTTTTTGCAAAACAACCTATCACCTTCAAAGTACTCTCCATTACACTTAATACAGTTGTCAAATCTGTGATTGCATTCTTGGAAATATTTTTCACACTCATCTGGATGGTGGACAGCACCTCCCTCATTTTTTTTTCTTCACCTCTTCTACGTTGTCAAATTGCTGGCCTTTCAGGTCTCTCTTCATTCACAGAAACAAACAAACAAAACAGTCATATGGAGCAAGGTCAGGTGAGCTAGGTGCATGAGTAAAGAGAAGAATGCTGTGTTTTGCCAAAATCTGGAGCACTGGGATGGCATCATGATGGGCAGGTGCATTGCCGTGGTGGCAAAACTAGTCTCCCATTGACCACAAACCAGGCCTTTTTGGTCACACATTTTTATAAGCAATCTTTTCAGAAACTTTAGCGTCTAGATAGAAAGCTTGAAGAGCAGTCTGACCCAGTGGAACGAGCTCCAAATCACTCCAGTCTACATTTCCATCTGTTCAGGAAGTTGACAGACATCCAGAATGAGGTTTGCCATCAATCAACATTTCACCTTTTTTGAAATGAGAAATCCACTTGTATTTTTCCACAGCTTGTCAGCTATGTTCAACATCACAACAGTTTCTGCAGCGTTTTTCCTGAGCAGGAAAAAAAATTTCATAGCCCCACACTGTTCTCTTATATCAGCTATCATAAAAAAACAAGGTTTGAGCAAAACTTTTACAAAAAAAAAATCACTCTGACCAGAGAGAACCTTCCCAGGCAATGCCACTGGGTGCGTTAACTCAGCGAGTTACTAGATGCTCAACTAGCAGGGAAAAATGTGTACTATGGATACTCCACTCTGACTAGTGATTTTTTTGGGGAGGGTACCCCGTCATATATCATCATATGCCAATCATTATTAGTAAAGGTTCTCTGTTTTCCTACATAAATATTAATTTTGTGTACATGAATGCTTTATTTGGGGTATTAGAGAGATTTTTTGTTTTGTCTTATTTGCTACTTAACAAATGCAGATCTCTTTTTTCGTAGAATCACATTTTAAAATATTTATCTGTTAGCAGTAGTAATATTATTTGGTTACTCTTATTATAAAGTTTGTTATTTTTATTTCTTCTTAACAAAATGTAGAATGTATGTAGAATGTATAACTAAAACAAAATACTTAATTTGTTCAAGAGAATTACGTTGAGATTGTGCTTGACGTGAAAATATTATTTATTTCCTTTCTTAAATATAAAGGCATTTAAAAACACAGCCAAGTCCATCACTGGTGGTTGTTGAGAAGCGCCATTGAGCCCGTTTGGACTCATAGTGATCTTATGTAGAAGAGAAGGAACACTGTTGGCTTCTGTGCCATTCACAATTGTTCTTATATTTGGGCCCATCGATGTAAACAATGTCAATTTATCTTGTTCAAGATCTTCCTGCCCCCCCACCCCCAACCACTGACCCCTGCACTGCTACTTTTCCAAACATGATGTCAATTTCCAGGGTCATGCCCCAAGTACATAAAATGAAGTCTTGCCATCCTTTCTGTTAAGGAGAATTCTGGCTGTACTTTTTCAAAGACAGGTTTGTTTGTCCTTCGGTAGTCCGTGGTTCTTTCCATATTTTTCACCAGCACCATAATTCAAATATCTCTATTCATCGCTGGTCTTTTTTTATTCAATACCCAACTTTCATGTGCATATCATGGAATTGAAAATGCTGTGGCTTGGGTCGGGTGTTCTCACAGTAACATCCTTACTTTCAATACCCCAAAGAGGCCTTGTGCAGCGGATTGACCCAGTGCCACTGGTCTTTTGGAGTCTTGACTGCTGCTTCATGAGCTTTGATTGTGGAGCCAAACAAGCCAAACATGGACAGCTTCAGTCTTGCTCCATTTATCATGATGTTATCTACTTGGGCAGTTATGAGGATCTTGGTTTTCTTTAGATTGAGTCATAATTCATACTGAAGGTGACAATCCTTGATTGTCAATCCTTGACAATCCATTATCAAGAATGACTTCAAGTCCTCCTTATTTTCAGCAAGCAAAGTTGTGTCATTGGCATATGGAAGATTATTAATGTCTGGAACAGAGCTCACAATCCTGGCTCAGGTTTCACTCAAGCAATAGACAGGCTGTAAGTGAACAATAACAACAGGGTGATACACATTTTTTTTAATTTAAAATAATTACAAACTGTATATGAATGTGACCAATTGGATTCTTTTTATTTTTTTCTTCTGATCTGAAAATGACTGAATTAGTGGCTCCTTCTTCTGTTTCAATAAAATTTATAAGAATAAAACTATCATTGATATTTTACAGGCCTTCTCTTCATTTCCAATTATTTATACATTTAATGTTAATTGTGTTTGTAGTCTCAGAAACTCATATGAATAGTTCTACCCTGTCCTATAGGGTCAGAATGAGTCAGCATTGACTCCATGGAGTGAGGTTTTGAGTTTTGTGTTTGTATAAAGTTGTAGGTGTTATGAACATAGAGATGGACCATAGAATGTTGAAGCCTCATATATATGTTAGATATGTATACAGAACAGACATGTAACATAAATGCTTAAATTATCCTTGGTTTAACTTTATAAATAGTTAATTCTATAAGACTATACAGATATTTATGGATTATCATTATAGGTATAAGTATGATATGACTTTGTGGTTTGCACTCACTTGTCTTACTATTTTTCATTTTTTTCTGCCATGAAGTTCAGTGGGTCAGTGGGAGGTTCACGAAAAACAAAAACAAAATTCAAACTCACTGTCATCAAATCTTGGGGTCTCATGGTGACCCTATGGGACAGGGTAGGACAGCTCCTGTGGGTTTCAGAGACCGTGACTGTTTAACCGTATAACTGCTAAAAACAGTATAATGTTAAAAAAATTGGGGGGGGGGGATAAAGGCATGAAGTGGTTGGCTTACAAACTTTCATAGGTGGGGTAACATAGTCACAGAATTATAGAATTAAGGTGTAGGTGTTACTTAATTGAAATTGTGAGGCTAGAGAATTATATATAGGTGCCAAGTTGCAAAGAGGTGGATTGAGTTGGTTAAAGTTTATTGTGCCAACCTGGCCGATAAACACATGTGGGTTAATTGAAGGGCAGAGTGATAAATGGCTCGGTGAGCCTCGCCTTTCTCATTCTTGGATCTCTTGCTTTTTGGTGGTTGGACCAGAGTGCAGCTGCCTTAGCCAGTTCCTTGCTTCCGCTAGCAAGGCTCACTTCCTGCAAGATATCCCCAAGGGGAAGCCACATGGACCTAGTCCGATGCAGCCCTGGGTGCTGTAGAAGCTGTGTGGAGATCTCCTCCAACCCTGAGATGCTTACACACTCTATGATGGCTTTCCTCCTGCAGTTGACATCATTGCGTGAGAGAGAAAAAATTAGATTGTGTTAGTCTGAGTACTTTATAGAAACAAATCCACAGAAACTCATGTATAAGAGAGAGTTTTATATAATGGGTAAGTGCACATCAAGAAAATATTCCAACCCAGGGCTGCCCAAGCCCACAAGTCCAACAGTGTAGCTGGTGGTTTTGAACTGGTTAGCAGTGAATACAGAATCACTATACTACCAGGGTTCCTTTAATAGATTAGTTCCATGAACTTTTCACCATTATCATAGCCTCCTTGACTTCATATACTCACTCATACTTTATCCAAGAATGCTTTCGAGTAAGCAATAATATTGATCATGTTACTTTGACACCAAATTTTCCTGTTAGTTTAGAATATTTTTGTGTTCTTTATAAGTTAGTATGTTCCAAGATGATAAAAGATGTTTCAGAAAAACACCGGGAAAGCAAAAACACTTAAATTAAATTAAAAAAAAGATAACGAAGTAATGGTAAATATATGTGTAAGTACTAACCACTGAAGTGTGTTTAGCTATCTCATTATTTTTCACGGTTTTACTTATTTTGGACTAATACATTTTCAGACAACTCTTCAGTACTGACATTTTGTCCTCATTGTATCAGTCAATGCCAAGGCACAGCTACCCTAAAGGACAGGGCAGACCTGCCCCTGTGCGTTTCCAAGACGATAACTCTCCAAGGCAGTGGAGATCCCTGTCTGTCTCTCAGGGTGTGACCGGGGGTTTCCAACTGTGGACCGTACAGCTATCAGCCTAACACGTAAGGCTACGCCATGATGGTTCCCCGGACGTTCTGTACAGCACAGGGAAAGCCACACTGTTCTAAATCTTTAGTCACTCCCTGCGGTAACTTTCCTTTCTACTTGACTCGAGGAGCCTCGGTGGTATCGTGTTTACAAATTGGGCTACAATATAGGAAGTTCAAAACAACCAGCCCTCCTCAGGAAAAAGATGAAGCTTTCTGCTCTCTCTCTTAGAGTCACTCGCTCAGAAACTTACAGGGGCAGTGCTACCCTGGCCCATAGGGTTACTATGCGTCAACATTGACTCCCTCAATGGCAGTGAATATACCTGGCTCATATATTTTATTTCAAAAAATATTCTAAAATGTACCACCTCTCAACAATTATGAACGTAGCTATCACCCTAATCTGAGATTTCCAACTTATTTATATGGACTCTTGTACTATATCACCTGTGAAGGCAGACTGCAAGCTGTTCTCCATGAACCTGTATAATAAATAATAGTTTCTGACTGTGGAAGAATTTTTTACTTGCTTTAAACCAGTATGATAGAGCCAAGGTAATGTAGAAAAACTTCCCTATCTAGAATGCCTCATATTGTAGTAGTAGCTATCTCAGAAGAAAATGTTCTTTCTCACTACTTCTGAGCAAGCAAGCAAAGAAGCAAGGCCCATGTGGTAAGGATTTCAGATTCAAACTCATTGCGTTGACTCAATTCTGATTCATAGTAACCCTATAGGACTGAGAAGACTTGTCCCATAAGGTTTCTAAGACTGAAAAATTTACTGAAACAAACTGCCATATTTTTTCTCTTGCAGAATAGCCAGTGGTTTTGAACTACCAACCCTCAGGTCAGCAAATGAGTGCTTAACCCTTGTACCACCAGGACTCCTGTTTGGTTACTACAGCATTTATAGCTTCTCTTTTCTAACACCTAATTTTTGTACTTATCCCTTGTGCTGAGTTGAATTACATCTCCCCAAATGGCATTTTTTTACTTATAACCTTTAGTAAATAAGGTCTTTGCTGATGTGATCAAGTTACTATGAGCTCATTCAGGATTAAAGTGGTCTCTACAACAAATATTACTTGTTTCTTTATAAGAAATGGAAAGATGGCCGCTTGTTTACTTTCAAGCCTTTAAGTCCCCAGACGCTATAGGTCTCGATAGCCGGGCACCACCTAGCCCAGAAGCAACAAAGCCGACATGGAAGCAGCACACCAACATGTGTGATCATGAAGGGCCAAAGGGACCAGGCTTCAAACACCAAAGGCGGGGAGAAAAATCATATCCTCGTCAATGAGGGTGGTGCGTGATGGGGACCCAATGCCCATCTCTAGACAACTGGACATACCTTGCAGAGGGGTAGTGGGGAGATGAGTCACTTAGGGTACAGTATAACAATAATGAAACCCACAACCTTCCTCTAGTTCTTAAACGCTTCCTCCCCCCAACTACCAGGACCCCAATTCTGCCTTGCAGATCTGGCTAGACCAGATGATGCACAGCGGTACAGATGGGAATTGGAAACGCAGGGAATCTAGGACAGATGAAGCACTCAGGACCAGGGGTGACAGTGGCGATACCAGGAGGGAAGGGATTGTAGGAAGGGGGAATTGATCACAGAGAACTACATATAACCTCCTCCTCTCTGGGGGATGGGCAACAGAGGGGTAGGTGAAGGGATACGCTGGGCAGTGTAATATAAAACATAATAATAATTTATAAATTAATAAGGGTGCATGGGGGAGGGGGGCAGAGGAAGGGAGGGGGGGGGAGGAAAATGAGCTGATTCCGGGAACCCAAGAGGCAAGCGAATTTTGGGAATGATGAGGGCAACAAATGTATAGATGTGCTCTACACAATTGATCTATGTATTGTGATGAATTGTATGAACCCCAATAAATTGATTTAAAAAAAAAAAAAAGATGACCTTTGCCAAATTGAAAAAAAAAAAAAGAAATGGGAAGAACACCAACAAAGAAGGAAAGCAATGTGACCGTGGAGGTCACGATAGATTCAAGTGAAGAAAGATGAAGGATTGCTGACAACAACTAGAACCTGGAAGTGGTAATGAGGAAGTCTTCCCGAGAGCTTCAGCGCAGTGATGGCCCTATTGTATTAGAATAAATCTGAGACACCAATTTTTGGGAATCTGTTATCACAGATATTGTTAAACGCCTTCCAGGTGGTTCTGACTCATAAAGACTGTGTACCACAGAAGGAAACACCACTCTCTCCTAGGCCATCCTCAGAATCGTTCTTATGTTTTAGCCCACTGTCGCAGCAATAGCACCAATACATGCTGTTGAGGATTTTCCTCTTTTTCAATGCCACTGGACTTTACCAAACATGATGTCTTTTTCAGCACTGCTTCCTGATGTCTCGGCATCCTTGTTTCTACTGGATTCTGGCTTTACTTCTTCCAAGACAGCTTTGTTTATTATTTTGGCAGTCCAGGGTACTTTCTGTATTCTTTGCCAGAATCATAATCGAATGCATTGATTCCTTTTTTAGTTTTCCTTATCCATTACCTGGGTCAGGCACACGTTACTTCATAGGTAACACCTTGCGTATCAACACTAAAAAGGTCTTGTGCAGCAGATATACTCAATGCAAAGCATGATTTTATCTCTTGACTGCTGCGTCTATGAGCATTTATTGTAAACTCAAGCAAGCAAAAGTCATTTACAATGTCAATCTTTTCTCCATTTATCATGATGTTACCTACTTATCCAGTTGCAGGTATTTTACTCTTCGTTACACTGAGTTATAATCCGCGCTGAAGGCTGCAATCCTTGACTTCATCAGCAAGTGCTTCAAGTTCTCCTCACTTTCAGCAAGCAAAGCTGTGCCATTTGCATATCAAGAGTTGTTATGAAGCCTTCCTTCAATTACAATATCAAATTCTTCTTCATATAAGCTCTCATTCACAGCCACTAAGTCAATACTGAATCATAGTGACCCCCTGTGGATTTCAGAGACTATAACTGTTTATGGGAGTAGAAAGCCCAGTCTTTCTCCATGGAAGCTGCTGGTGGTTTTGAATTGCTGACCATGTGGATATCAGTCCAACGCCTAACCACTTACACCACTAGAGCTCCATTCATATAATCTAACTCTTCTGATTATTTGCTTGGCATAAAGATTGAACACGTATGGTAAAAGGCTGCAACAAATGATGTAGAGCCCCTTTTCTTTTAAATCATGATGCATTCACTTGTTCTTTCCCTACAACTGTCTCTTGATCTATGTACAGGTTTCACATGAGCACAATGAAATGTTATGGAACACCCAGTCTTCTCAAACATACCTACAGTATCTTATGGTCCACAGAGTAAAAGGCCTTTGCATAGTCAATAAAAGTGAGGAAAATGGAGCTTTCTACTCCCATGAAGAGTTGCCATCCAAGAAACTCACAAGGGCAGTTCTACCATGTCCTCTAGAATCTATGGGTTGGCATTGACTCGATGGCAGTGATAGTCAATAAAACATATAAATAACTTTTTGGTGTTCTTTCCTTTCAGCATCAGATCCATCTGATATCTGCAAAGATATCCCTTTTTCCAAGCTCTCTTCTGAACCCTGTCTGCATTTCTGGAAATTCCTTCTCAATATACAGCCATTGTTGGCTGATTTTCAAAAAAATTTTTACTTGCGTGTGATATCGATGATATTATGCACATTGTGTTGGGTCATCTTCCCTTGAATGAGTGAAAACATGGATTTCCATTAGTCAATTGGCCAGGTAGCTGTCTTCCAAATCTCTTCGTATAGACAGATGCGTACTTTCAGTGCTTCATCAACTTGTTGAAACATTTCGATTGGTGTTCCGTCAACTCATTTTGTCTCCAATGCAGTTTGAACTGTCTTCTTCAGGACTATTCTTGTTCCTAAGCTACCTCTTAAAATGGTTGAATGTCCACTAGTTATTTTTGGTACAGTGATTGTGTATTTTTTCCATCTTCCTTTGATGATTCCTACATCACTCAATATTTAGCCCATAGAGTCCTTTAATATTGCAGTCCCCGGCTTTATGTTTGTTTTCCTTCAGTTCTTTCAGTTTAAGGCAAGCTTAGCGTATTCTTCCTTTTTTGTAGTCTAACTCTAGGTCTATGCACATTTCATTATAGAACTTTACTTTGTCACAAACCTATGAAATAAATATATCTCTTAAACATTAATACTCATCACAGAGCTCTTTTCAGCTACAAACACTTCATGGTGATTTTAAAGTGATTTACTTATTTTGGTAATTATTTTAATTATTCAACTCCATCACAATCATATTTCCTATTTTCAGCACATTTACTCATTACAACCAAGGCTATACTTTATATCTTCTTCCTCATCACCCAAGTTCAATGGTGTCTAACTGTATTATGTGTTTTTTCAATATTTATATATAATTCTACAAAATAGCTGTTATATACAAGTCAGATACTTCAGTTTTGTACTGAACTTATCTTTCTGAATCAAAACTACTAGCCCCATGCCAACATTTTCAACCTCCAGATTAGTTGATTATTGTTAGTTTTAATTGACAGTTGCCATCAATTCAATTATGACTCTGATAACATAGGCACAACCCTGTGCCAACCTCAAAATTTTTATGATTGATCCTTTTGTTGCAGTTGCTGTGTCAATACATCTCCCTCAGGGTCTTCTTTTCTTTTTTTTGCTGAGTCCATCCTTTACCATACATGATCCCTCCCTCCCATATCCACCCTAGGAATGAACTCTCCTGATAACATATCCAAAGTCCATGGGATGAAGTCTCCCCATCTTCCCGTCTAGGGAGAATTTTAGCTGTAATCCCTCCAAGGCAGATTTAATTGTATTTCTGACAGTCCTTTGTACTTTTAATATTCTTGCCAACACCATCATTCAAATGTACCAATTCTTCTTTGGCAGTACTTATTCATTATTCATCTTTCAGATACACATGTGATTATTCATCCCTGTCAATTCTTATAGCAATACATATGTGTTAGTCTGGGTAGACTAGAGAAACAAATCTATGACACACATATGTGTATAAGGGAGAAGTTTATATAAAGGGTAATTGTACATTAAGAAAAAATCCCAGCCCAGTCCAGATCAAGTCCATAAGTCCGATTTTAGCCCATATGTCTGACAGCAATCTATAAAGTTCTCTTCAGACTCATGAGACACATGCAATGACGCCGAATATAGAAGATCATAGGCCAGTGGGTAGAAAGTCTCTGGACCCAGTGGCATTGGAAACATCTCAGCAATGGCAGGGGTCTCTGCATGGCTCTCTGCACACAGGGCTATATCAGGGAAGATTGATGTGGCTTCTCCTCAGGGATGTCTCACAGGAAGGGAACCTTGTCAGTAGAGAGTCTCCAAGGGAGTCAGCAGAGAGAGGCAGGTATCTCCGACTCCAAAGAGGAAGTACCAGATTTCCCAGAATTCTCAGGAGAAGGCCATGCCCACACAGAAGTCTCATAGGCTATCTCCAGATTGACAGCCTAGACTCCACCGCTACACTCTTAATCCTTAAATTGACATCAGCTTAGGTGATGACCGCAACGTATCTTGAATATTTGTTTCCATTCTCTTCATCCCTATTTCAACTGTCCAGTTATTGCAATGGATTTTAAAATGTTTCCTGGATCCACTTTGGCCCTAACGCCATTCTTCCAAGTCTCTTTGTACACTATGGTCAAGTTGTTTTGTAAAACCCATGAACTCCACTTTATCAGCTTCCTGTTACTCTATTTTGCTTTATAATGTTTAACTACCTTAATCTATTGTAGAGTCGCTTAAAATAATAGTCTCTCATGGCCTTTCCCGTTTTCACTCCATTTGTATGCGGTAGGTATCCCAACATATTCTTTCTCATCATAATTCTTTTCATCTCTTCTTTCTTCTTTTTGGGAGACCTGAAACATGTCTTCTTGATTCTTTACTACTCTCTTGGAGAAAGAGTAGTAAAAGCTCTTCCTTTAGAGATTTCACAAGTATATTCTCCTACACCTTCTTTCCATGTTAAGTTAATCTCTTTTTTTATACTCTCAATGTGTATTGTTAGCATATTTACTATAGTGGTTAACACACTATTTTAAATATTTTGTTAAGTTATATATCTTTAAAATATATTCCCCAACAAATCAAGGAAATATAAGTATACATTTTCTGAAATTCCTAGTGAAAACACAGTTCGTATCACATAGTAGATTCCTAATACATATTATCTAGTTTGTAGCAAATTATTATTTAATTAATCAGTAGAAGCACAATATAATTGGTTTTTTGATGTTAAGTAATTACTTAGCTTCTCAGCAGGGATGAATGAAATGAGGTAGAGTACAAGCTAATTTGAATGAAGGCGGGTCTGGACTATGGTAAAGAAGTTTGGGATGATAGAAAAGTACAACAATGAAGGGCTTTCGCATGCAGGGTTCAGAATAATGGAGGAGAATAAGAAATAAAGAATACGGAAAAATAAAAATCACATAGAGAAGGATGGAGTGGTGCTAATGGAGTGCTCAGTGTGCTTTTTGTACATCACAATCGTCCAGGCCCAACTGAGTGGCCATCTCTACGTGGAAGATGAAAGTCAGTCAGCAGCAGGGCTTCACTATTCACTTGGTGTTCTGGCTTATTACCAGCCACTGAGCTATGATTTATTAAAAGGAAAACGTTGATACAGAAAGAGCATCATTTCTTAAAATCATTTTATTGGGGGCTCATACAGCTCTTATCACAATCCATTCATATATCCGTTGTGTCAAGCAAATTTGTACATATGTTGCCATCATCATTTTCAAAACATTTTCTTTCTACTTGAACCCTTGATATCAGCTAATTTTTCCCCTCCCTGCCCCTCACCCCTCCCTCATGAACCCTTGATAATCTATAAATTATTATCAGTTTGTCATGTCTTACACTAACTGATGTCTTCATTCAACCATTTTTTTGTTGTTGTCCCTATCCCCGGGACGGGGTTATATGTAATAATTGTGATAGAGTCTCCCTTTCTCCCCATACCTTTCCCTTCCCCTCCTGATATCGCTACTCTCATTATTGGTTACTGGCTACTTGCTACACTCATATAAGCCTGAGGGGCTTATCTGTCCTGAATTTCCAGCTCTTATCTGTACCCTTGTACATGCTCTGGTATAGCTGGATTTGTAAGGTAGAATTGGGGTCATGATAATGGGAGGGGGGTATAGGAAGCATTAAGGAACTAGAGGAAAGTTGTATGTTTCATCGGTGCTATTCTGCACCCTGATTGATTGGCTCATCTTTTCCTTGTGTCCCTTCTGTAAGGAGATGTCCAGTTGTCTACAGATGGGCTTCAGGCTTCCAGTCCGCACTCCCTCTCATTCACATTGGTATTATTGTTTGTTCTGTGTCTCTGATGCCTGATACCTGATCCCTTGGACATTTCATCATCACATGGGCTGGTGTGCTTTTTCCATGTGGGCTTTGTTTCTTCTCAGCTAGATGGCCACCTGTTTATCTTCAAACCTTTAAGACTCCAGATGATATACCATTTAATAGCCAGGCACCATCAACTTTCTTCACCACATTTTCTTATGCACCCATTTTGTCTTCAGCAGTAATGTCAGATGAGCATCATAGAATGCCAGGTTATTAGAACAAAGTGTTCTTGCATTGAGGGAGCACTTTTCTAGAGGCCCAATGTGTGTCTGCTATTTTAATACTTAACATAAATATATGTACATAGATCTATTTCCCTATTATTATATATAAATACATTTACATATTTGCATGCCTGAATTTAGACATCTATAAATATCCTTTGCCTCTTAGTTATTTCCTCTATTTCATTTTACTTTCCTCTTGTCCCACTATGATGTTTGCACTTCATTCGGGTTTCAGTAATTCTTCGTGGTTACATTGCCCTTGATCATGCTCTACCAGGCATTTTATGCCCTACTTACCATCAATTTTAGGTCACTTGTTGTTATCTTGACCCTGGGTCTGTTAACACCCACTTTCTTTACCCCTGCCTTCTCCTCCCCCATGTACCTCTGGAAACATTGGACCCATTGTTTTCTTCTCTGGATTTTTTATCCTGTCTATCTTATCTGGATAGACACACAGAGAAAATAATAAGCACACACACACACACACAAAGACAGGGCAAAGAAAACACCTCTACACACACACACACACACACACACACACACACAAAATACCCAAAACAACAACAACAAAAACAACCACAAAAAAAGAGAGAGAGCTAAAAGCCTATAAATAGTACCAGGTGTGTCTGTTGACCTTTAGGAGTGTTTTCTGGTCGAGTCCGATGGGGTGTCACGGCCTGCCCCCAAAGTCTATTTTTCATATTCCCCAGGGACTTCATTGCTTTGCTCCCTTTGCTGCTCTGTTGCATGCCCTTAGCAGTTCACTCCGGTGTGGTCGGGTCGGATCGGGCACAATTCCTACACTGTGCCTCCAGTGTAGTCCCTCGTAATGCTATGGTCCAATGAGGGACTTAATGTCTCATATTGGGGCCGGCCCTATGATTCTCTCTGGGCATTGGCGGCTCTGAGCAGGAATATCAGCCTCAGGGCTTGGTGAGACTGATGTGTTCCACTATCTCTTCTTCCCTCTTTGCTTGGTAATGTGTGCTCTGAATCAGATGCGCCCCCCTCCCTGAGCTGTAGCTTCAGTGCTGTCTCCTGAAGTTAATTCTTCTGGGGGGTGGGGGGTGTCCATGAAGTTGGGATTGGGTCAGCCCCACAGACCTCTCTACTGGTTCCCTGCTTCATGCCTTATGTTGCTTTCACATCTTGGTACACCAGGTTGAAATCTGATCCCTTTCTCCCTTTCCTGTGGAGATATAAACAACACCCTCCCCTTGGGTGCATTAGTTCCCTGTTTCCCAGCTACCCATGTCTTTTATTTTTAAATTTTTCTTTATTTTCCCCTCCTTTTTAGTTGGCTGCCATATGTATCCCTGGATGGGGTCTGGCCCCTGCCATAGTACCTGGACCTCACCCCAGGAATGTATGTATACAGTAGCTTTTCCCATACACACCTTTTGCATTTTTAAGCTTACCTCAGTGGACTCATGTTGTAGTTGACCTTTTTTGCTTGGCTTACTTTGCTTAGCATAATTTCCTCCAATTCTTCCCATGCGGCCATGTGCTTCATCCGTTCATCACTGCTTTTTAGGGAAGCATAGTATTCCTTTGTATGTGTGTACTATGGTTTCTAAGGCATCTGCTTCCAATTTGATATTTTTGGGCCCTTATCAAAGATTAGTAGTCTGTATGCTGATTATTTTATTTCTGGGTTTTCAGTTCTTTTCCATTGGTCTGAATATCTGTCATTATACCAATACCACACTATTTTGACCACTGTGACTGTACAATAGGTACAGTCAGGTACAAAAGTCAGGTACAGCAAGCCTTCCCACTTGGTCTTTCTTCTTGAGGAGCTCTCTGCTAATTTTGGGCTTCTTCAGAGACAACATTTTTAAAGATGTATGACATTAAGAATTGAAAGAAATAAAAACAACAACAACCCTCCCACCCACCCCACCAAAACAACAACTTATTATCTCAATTGACAGAACTTTGGCTATAATCCAGTCTTTACACTAGTTTCAGATGTGACAGATGCCACACTGGAACTCTGTTAGCAGTACATCCTTGGCGTTATAGCATGAGCAGAGAGATAAAGGCTCAGTGCTTGATGAAGTACTGTATCAAAATGCTCCCCTCTATGTGTTCCATGAGTGCTGAAAGGTCAATGATTAATGTAGTGCTTACATTAGTTAATTGTGATACATTATTTTTACTGGTCCATAATTAAGTTAAATTCCAAAAAATGGAGCAAAATCTTGAAATGTCGTTCTCAATATGGTTTTCCCATCGTTTTACCTTTCACTTTAATTCACATCATATCACACCATTGTTATTTGTCTCACACATCATCAGATTGTTCATATCACCTTGTTGGTGCTCTTTGTGACCGATTCTGAAGAAAGTACTATCGTAGCAAGAGAGGTTAACTTGTAAGTTGAACAAGGCATTAGACACCTTCCTATACAATTTTTGACTGTCAGTTTTGAAAGAAATTCTAACATCACCACCATTTAGTCATAATACAATTGACTGCTTCATAGACAAAGGAGATCCCATCACTAGCTACACTTAGAAGTTAGCCACCTGTCTATGGATATCACAAATAAAATCCCTCTACTAATTAGGACATTTAACTTGATATCTATTCCAAGCTATTGGTTCTGTGGGAGAAAATAATATTCACTAAAATCTTAAAATAGAGCACTTGCTGATGGCCTAGGCATACTTGAGAAGTGGTTGCTCCTAAGATCTTGCAAAGAGTAATGCTTTACTGGTTCACTATCATCTAAAAGTAAATGGTATCCCTGGAAAAGCAGCAGCTTTGAATTGGTCAATCTACTGCACAGGACCTCTTTCAAATGCTGAAAAGGAAGGGTGTCATATCAAGGATTGAAGTACACAGAACCCAATGCATGGATCGATTGCCTGATGTGCATGTGGAAGTTGGACATTGAATAAGGAAAACCAAGGCATTGCAACTGTGGTATCGGTGAAGAATATTGAAAATACTGTGGATTGTTAAGAAAACACACAACTCTGTCTGGGAGGAAGCACAGCCGGAATACTCCTTAGAGGAAAAGAGGTGAGATTTTTGTCTCAAGTATTTTAGATATGTTATCAGTTGAGATCGGTCCCTGGAGAAAGACGTCTTGCTAAATAAGGTGGAGGGGCAGTGAAAAAAGCGGCATTCCCTAGAAGAGATAGACTGGCACAGTGGCTGCAACAATGAGCTCAAATCCAAGAACAATTGTGAGTAACATGTAGAACCCAGTGATGGTTCAATGTGTTGTAGACAGGGTTGCTGTGGGTCAGAACTGACTCAATGGCACCTAACAGAACAACAACCGTATATTCCCATCATTGATTATATACATGTTATGTCAGAACTAGGATATAGTATATACTTTTTAAAAAAATCAATTTATTGGGGCTCATACAATTCATTACAATACATAGATCAATTGTGTAAAGCACATCTATACATTTGTTGCCCTCATCATTCCCAAAATTCTCTTGCCTCTTGGGTTCCCGGAATCAGCTCAGTTTCGTTCCCCCCGCTCCCTCTGCCCCCCTCCCCCATGCACCCTTGATAATTTATAAATTATTATTATATCTTATATTACACTGCCCGGCGTCTCCCTTCACCCACCCCTCTGCTGCCCATCCCCCAGAGAGGAGGTTATATGTAGCTCCCTGTGATCAATTCCCCCTTTCTACACCCTCCTTCCTTTAAATTAGAACTTTGAGTAGATGATAAAAGCAATAATGATATAAACAGAAATTCTTGTTTTTATCGCTGTTATTATTGTCAAGCTGATTTCAACTCATGGCAAGTGTGCCGAGTGCGTACAGCTTCAATGAAGTCTGTGGCTATCTTTCAGAAGCACATTAGACATTATTTCTGTAGCGCTTCAGCTTGAATCTGAACGGGCAGCCTTCTGTATTTAGATTGAATTTGAATGGGCAGCCTTCTGTATTTAATGGCTCGCCTTCTAATAAAAAAAGGACAAGCCTTAGAAGCCAAGTGCAAGAAGTCAGTTGGTTTTAGAAGAGCAGTAGAAGCAAAGGCTGAATCTGTCTCTATCTATTGTCTCTGAGGGCCCTTATGGGCCTGTGTCTGCACTTCTCTAGGTCACACGGAGTATAGCTAGAGGCTACACTCCATAGCACTCCCGGTGCTTATTTGCTCTCCTTCATGCATTACTCAAACCATTCTTCTGAGAACAACCTGACCGAACGAATTCTTTAATCTGTTGTGATAGTTTGAATCAACCCTCATAGCATAGTCATTATGCATTGGGTGGTTAATCACAAAGTCAGCAATTTGAAAACACCTGTTGTTCCATGGGAAAAACAGAGGGCTTTCTAATCTCTTCAAGAGCTATAGTCTTGGACACCCACAGGGGAATTTCTATCCCTGTCCTGTGGGGTAACTATGAACCAATACTGATTTGATGGCAAAGTCGAGGTCATAAAATGATCTGTTTAGCAGGTTATCAGTATCTTGGAAGAAACCTCAAACAGATGTCTTGTTATACCAGCACAAAGTTTTCAACAGAATATGCATGTTCATGCCTCACTTCCAGACCTTAAACTCTGTGTGGTTTCAGAATTAGTATTGTAAAGAAAGTAAACTTTCTCAGATGATTGTAATGAGACCCTCATTATAATCCTCTACTTTTTATTGAAAATTAATAAACAGATTTTAATACTATTAAATAGGGTAGATTTAGTTCTACTTCTTATTTCAAGCACAAAGGAAGAGGAGAATTAACAGATATAAGGCCAGTTTATAGAATTTCAACTCTGGATGTCTTGTGTGAAATGGGTAATGTTTGCCAGTCATCCACAGACATAAAATTGAATCCGGGATGATCTTTTAGCTTCCATGACTAAATCAATGTAAGATGCTATGAGATGTGGATACAATCCTGCCCTCCCCAAACTCAAACTTACTGTCATCGAGTCAAGTATTATCTTGACACCTCATAGTGACCCTGTGGGTTTCGAAGACTGTAACTCTTTAGGGGAGTAAAACCCTGACTTTCTTCCATGGAGATGCGGATGGCTTCCAGCGCTCAACTCATAATGCCTACACCATCATGTGTGTATGCCTCCTATATACTGCCCCGGTACACACAAAAAGAGTATGCATAAGTTATTAACATAGTTTAAAATATGCTTCTCTTTACCAATAAAATGCAGAGATCAAAAAGGGCTGATTTCCAACTTGAGTTTTCTATTCACATCATCATCCTTTACTTTCCTGTTTTTTTGTCTTCCCTAATCCAACTGGGAAGAGCATTTTGTGATACGGAATTGATCCGTCTGGCTCTATGAGGCATATCTAAACCATACCAGTGGAAAAAAAATATTTCACTTCTGAATTGTAATGGTTTGGATGTGTGGAAAGTGTCCATGCACTCAAAGAAGACTAGTTATACTTAGTCTAGATGTCTGATCGCTTTCCTTTGTATCTGTGTTCTGTTAATATAACACTATCCGAATGGGAGGACATGGCATTAAAATAAACACAGATGCAAAAGCATATTAACTATCTTGTTTGATTATAGAAAATATTTTGCTTTGTAAATAGCAAAATGTAGTTAGCAAGTAAGTCCGTTTTAACACCTTTTCCCTGGTGAGTATTTAAAAACCGCCACTTTAAAAAGCATATTTTAATAATCATTAAATAAACAAACCACCCTGAGCATATTTTTTGAAGGTTAGGAAAAACCTTTCAAGAATTGGTTAGATCTGTACAAGGTCACTACTAATTTTGTCAGAGTGGCAAGCGTTTAAAATAACTATATATGAATATATACCAAGACCTTTATGTTAAATATTTTACGAAAGAAAGGGAAAGAAATATCTATTTTGCAACTTAACCTAAAACATAGCACAAGGATCAAATCTTAATTATGTTATATTCTTAGTTTAGCAAGGTGCCACGAATTTAATGTTTTCTTAAATTTTGAATGTATTATGTTAATGTGCCATTCCATGTTTTTAAAAAAGGAATAGACACATTAATTTGTCTTAGTGATTCAGATGTGACCTTGAAGTTCTGTGGTGGCATGACACTGTTAAGCAATGGTAGAAATTCAGAGGCACATGCTATTATTTACTTTAAAATGAGAAATTAAAACCTAGAAAGCAGTATGTGGGGGGAGGTGGAGAGGTTAGGGGAATAGCCTATTAATTTTAAATCCTTATACCTTGATTCTAAAACTTTAATTGTGAAACTTAAAATGAACATTTTCCTGAGTTATTAACATCACTATGGTTTTAAGCCCTCTGGGTAATACATCAGATTCATTATGATGGAAATTTGGATGGTACCAGTTGTTAGTGGGGATAACAAGAACGGAAAAATAATTGGGTTGAATTTGGAGGGGCCACAGTTGAATATGCAATATTTCTTTTAAAATTTGGCTTGCTAGGTACAAAGGCTTTTATTTTACTAATTATTATTTTATGTGTGGGGACAAAGATACAAGAAAGATTACTTAATTTAAGCAAAAATATTTTCAACTGACCTCATAGTTTTTCAAGACAGAAGTTAGAAAGATAAATAGCTATTTTTGCTTTCCCCTAAAATACAACACACATAGCAAATCTTGTTAATTTGTACCCTTAAATACTACTATTGCAGGAGACTAAATATAAACAAATTCAGCAGTCAAGTCAGAACTTCAGAGAAGTCTGAAATCTTTAGTTACTTTTCTTTCTTGCCTAATAAGTCATTTGAAAAAAATTGCATAGCCCCTCTAGTTATATTTTTAAAAGTTGATTTCACAAATTATTTGGTAAGGGGAATCTTAATCCTCCTTTTACCTTATAAATAAATATAAGTAGTGAAATCCAAAGTCTTGCTAATTTTTCTCAGCTTATGTTTATTTCTGCTCAAGACTGAATGAACTATATTAAAATGGAAACAATAAAAGTTGAAATGTATTGCCTTGTCTAGTTCTTATTAATCATTTATCCTTACAATAACTTTGTGAGTTAGAAACTATTAGCCTAACTTTACACAAGAAAAAGAGTTAAACAAAGATTGTTTTTCTGCAAAATCATGTAGATAAAAAGTGCTCAATCTAAAATTCAAACGAAGATCTTCAGGGTTCAAAATATGACCACCAAGGTAGAATACCTGTAAAACCAAGAAGCACGAATTGAAAGTGTATCTTTGTGAGTTCCCATTGGGCACCTGGGCTCACTGTTATTGCCTTCTGGTAACTGGAAAGTGTGGATGATTTGAAATAGCAAATGAAAGTAAACAGACAACAAAAGGAGCTTTGTTTAGATTTTCTAGAGATGGTAAGCACGGTAAAGCAGTAGCTCCTTTGTACCTAATACAGCAAGAAGAAATGCCAGTCCTTTCCATCAAGAGGGAAATGGCTACTTGTTTCCTACTTACATAGAAGTTTCCAGTAATACACTTCTGACTTTTAAGGACATATTGGAGTGTGTGCTCTTTATTATGATAGGTAACTCTTACTGTATGCCCACTCTGTCTATTACTTTGCATTAATAGTCCTATTTAATTTGGGGGACAGCCCTTAAGAATATGTTAGTTTCACCATTTAGTCTATGAATGAGCCAACTGTGTCTTCATTAAAGAGGCTTGTAAGCAAACAAGTCAAAGACACACATTTATTAAGAAATGCAACAGGGTATCTAAGTATAGACAGTCTGACACCAAATCCCTTGCTTTAACCACTAAAGGACATTACCTTCCATTCTACAACTGTGTGGACAGATGCAAAGAGCAACTCTCCATACAAACAGATGGAGACAGGAATGAGAGTAATAGTAGAGATTTGTGCTGATGACAAGTCATAAACCCTCTAAAGGGCTATTGTGTAGGCTTTAAACATTTGTATTCTTTGACAATTCTGTTTCTGGAAATATAGTTTAAGTTCTTCCAGGTTACCAGAGTTTGCAAATATTTACTGTGAACATTATTTTACATATTTGGATGCTATTAAAAAATGCCAGATTCTTATACTTAGATGTAAGCTACCAATCTTTTGGTTAGGTCTCCATTTTTTTCTCCTCCCTGTCCCTTATTTTCTTCTTAGTTTGTCTTTGTTTCTACTTTATATAAATCCAACCTTTTTTTTTTTTTTTAGGTTGTTTGTGGTGTGATATAGTAGAGAAAAGAGGTTATGTTCAAAATTTGCATTTATCGAATATTTGCAGATTAATTGAAATTCCTCTCTGTAGCCAAATGAGAATTTATCTGCAATTAAATGCTTGAAAGGGGGATGGATGCAGCTTTATAAAGTTAGCATTGATATGTTAAAATGTTTAGGTCAATTTTCATGCCTATAATTAAAAATATATATTAAAAAAGTTTCAAATGCAATTATCTGAGGTACAGAGTATGAGACGGTGAAGGATTTCTCAGTTCTTCTTGTGTAAATGTTGAATAAATGTTGAATTATCTGGGGAAATAAGTGGAATATCCATTGATTTGACTAGTACAGTAATTAAATGTATTCCCTAAGGAAATATGCTTCAGTGTTTTGGGAAGCTGCCTATTGTCTGTGCATTCTGGGCCAGGTAAGCGATTTCCTGGTTGTTCGCCCTGGGATTGCAGACTGTCCCTACCATTATTACCTACAGACAGGATGTGTGTCTTCCTCTCTCTTTGCAGCTCATCTAAATTTTCCCCAAGCACCTCTTATTTTACTTGACAATGCTATAATCTTTAGGAAAAAAAGTCAGGGGAAAGACAAAATATGAAGTTTAGTTAGGATTTATATTAGGGTTTAGAAATGAGCTCCCTACCGATATTAATGACATTAATTTTAAAAAGTCATTTTAAACTCCTTAATAGTGTTGATTACTTTCCCCAAACAAGAGGGTATGCCTAGCTTATTCTTTGTTTTATATTTCTTTCATCATTCCTTATCTTTAATATTTTCAATTAACTCTTAATAAATGCTATGGGGAAGGAGGCATGTTGATATGATACATTCATACCTTCATTTATTTTACAATCCATTGTCCTGTACCTGTGAATATTCACATATTTCTAGGGCATACAGGTTTTGCTTCACAGAAAGTTACATTGATTTAACACTTGTGATATCTTGCATTCCAGATTGAATTTGGGGATTTTTTTTAATGCTACTATGCAACAAAACCTTTATTGACATTTTGAGCAGGTACAGCCATTACTGAAACTGGTCATTTCTATACTTAGATTGGGATAAATGGCTCTAGTGCAGAGTAGGGCATTGTAGGGCACTCTGCATGCAAGAGTTCACAGTCACCTCTAAGATGAAGGACAAGGTTCACAATTGACCTTGGTTGGATGTTGTAAACAGATAATTGTGATCATCTTCCAGCTGCTTGCCTGCAAAGATGAACCTCTGCTGGTCAGGGAGAATGCTCTCTTTATCCTAGACCTCAACCTTCAGAATTTTATGTAATATTACACTTCTAGTTCAATCTTGTTGTGATAACTAAAATAAGAATGGGGGAAAAAAAGTCTTCAACAGAGGAATATTCATTTATTTCCTGCCATGTGGTAGGCATTGGCCAAGCACCAGAGCCTTTGTATATTAGAATAAGTATACAAACTGGATAGCAGTGAGGTATAATGGAGTGAGTAAGTCAATCATAAGAGTACTCCGTGAGGCTGTCCATGGAATCAACTCCAGAAAAGACCCTTACTCCACTTTCAGAATTAGACTCTTGTGCATGGTGCTTTCTGAACCTAAAGGAATGCTTACTTGGGAGATTAAGAAAGAGTATATAATTTCCAATGGCTCAGGAAAAGTTGAAAGTAGGTAACAGGGTAAGTGAGATGAGAGGAAGTTCCACAAAAGGGAAACACATGTTTTAAAGGACACAAGATTTCCAGATTTTATTTGGAAATGTGGAAAGCTCAAAAGAATAGCTTTCCTACATCTAAAACAACAAAAATGAGTGGAATAAACTGAGATGGTGTGTTGTTTCACAAACCCACCAGAAAGCTGAGATTATGGCAATCAACTAAGTTTAAATCTGATAAAAAATAAGCACTTTCTGGGAGACTTATGAATGGATTATCTCTTATTTGATTAGCAAGTGCAGTAACCTAGGACTTCAGGTTTTTGAACTGGAGGTGATAAGTTCCCAATTGGAAGGAAAGGGAAAAGTATACACAAACAAACTAGGTGCAATGCAGGGTCCTTGCTTACTAGGAACAGATGTTGATGGAATTCAATTAGAATAATTTAAAATATGGTAAAAGCTATATGTAGGAGAATAAGGTAGATCCTATGCAGGTCACAGATAAAATGACAATTTGTACACTTTTGCATCCCCTCCCCCCCTATCAGATACACACATACACACAGGTTGAGACAAATACTTAGATAACTTCTGAATGGTTACAGGTGATGTGGGGAAAGAAATATTTTGTGATGAATATGCAAAACTACCCAGACCATTGTTCTATACTTCGCCAAGTAGAATGCTTATTTTATGGGGAGAAAAGGTGTTAAAAAGAGGTATCCTTAATACACCATTGAAAGTTCACTGCAGCTAGTGGGCAAAAGAGTTCAACAAATTTCTGTCTCTTGACTAAGGGCAGTAATATATATTCTGGGTCTCAATTACAGCTGAAAAAACTTCAAGTGCGATGAGTAAGTTATCTCTCAAACCTAGTACTTGCATTGATAGAATTAACTATAATCTTCTCATCATCTCAATAGATGAAGAAAACAATTGATAAAATTAAATAATTATTTAAGATCAAAACAGTCAGCAAATTAGGGATAGACTAGACCTTTCTTAACTTGTGAAAAGACATCTACAAAAATAGAACAAAACAGCCCTGCAGGTAACATATTTAATCGTGACAGCTTTATCTGATTTGAGAAAAAAGGAAGGATGTCCACTCTTTAAACTTCTATTCAGTGTCATTTTAGCGATCTTAGCCAGTGAAATAAGGCAAGGCAAAAATACAAATAATATCTCAAATTGAAAATAAAAAATAAGTAAAATTGACACTAGCCGCAGATGGCAAGTTTATCTATGTAGAAAATCCCAAGGGAATACAAAGAAGATACTAAAAACCAATTCCCCAGTGTAGCAAACTCTCAAAACAGAAGATTAATAAATGAAAAAAAATATATGTTTCTATTAACTATAATTAAATATTGGAGAAATAGACCATAGTACCATGTGAAATAACAAAAGAAATAGGTAGACATCATGTTTGCCAAATATATATATATATATATATATATATATATATATATATATATGCTGAAATTTACAGAACATTGGTGAACTTAAAGAAAACTTTATTAAATATACAAATACACTGTATTGATGAATTAGAAAACTCAATAGTTTGAAATGTCGGTCTTCCCAAAAGTGAAGTACAGATTTATTACAATCTCAATCAAGAACCACGAACTCTATTAATACAAATTGATAAGCTTTTCTCAAATGAAGAAAGATAAACTGGAATAATTACCAAGCAAGGGAAACTTTTATATATTGTTGCCAAAAATGAAAAATGTATGGACACGATTGGCAACATTTGATACTTTCTGTAAAGTTCACTTGCTAGTTTACCCTCTGACCTTTCATCTTACACTGGCTCCAGCACAAACACACGCAGAGATGACATAAACTAAAGGCATTTTTAGACTCAATATTTTTTTGCCAAAAGACATGAATTTAAAATCAATAAAATTATGCTCATATAGATTTTGAATGTGCATGGCTATTAACTTTATTCAAAATAGCCTAAAATTTAAAATAATTCAGATTCCATTAAACAACTGAATTACAAAGCCCTCAATATAGCCACAAAGTGGATACAAACCAGAAAAAAAGAAATTGAGCACCTTGTTAATTCAAGCAACAATGATGAAAACCCTAACTGCATGTGGGCCAGACACAAAAGAGCCAGAACAAAAAGGTGTATTTTGTTTTTATTGTTGTTGGTAGGTGTGTCATCCAGTCATCTTCAACCCATAACGACCCTAGCTGCAAGAGAACAAAACAGCAGCCAGTTCTGCACCACATCACAATTGTTTCTATTCCTGAGCCCGCTGTTGTAGCCACTGTGTAGCCTCAGTCATCTCATTGAGGGCCTTCCTCCTTGTCCCTGTCTACTTTACTGAGCAAAATTAAAAAACACTTATTGTAACCCATAAAGACATAAAAATCTATGAAGTTATAGTGTTATACTTTTTTAAATGAATAAATCATATAAAAAGAATAAATGGATCTTTTAAACCAAACAAATAAATGCACACTGAAGCAAGTGAAAATTCATCATTAGAACGCTCACTGCCATTGAGTCATTTTTATCTCATAATGATCCTATAGAACAGGGTAGACTTTCTCCTGTGAGTTTCCAAGACTAAAACACCTCCTCCTTTCCCATGGATTGGCTGGTGGTTTCCTACTGCTGACCTTTCAGTTAGCAGCCCCGTGTATAACCATTACCCTACCAGTGCTCCCTACCTTCTTTAGAAGTGCACAGTTGCTATACTTGACTGGCAGGGGAGACACCATGATCAGGAAGGTGATTTTCCCAGGGCGAGGCTCATCCATTGCATTGCAGGTGTGCTGACCCCTGCGATTTCCCCAAATGCGGGAAACTCGACTGCATAATTTGTGGTAGTGGGGGACTGCATTCACACTCTCCCTTGTAAAAAAAAAACAAAACTACACAGTTGCTATCTCTATTAAGTTATGTATCTTGGATTTCATATACAGAACACATAAAATGATAAAACAACCCAGTAGTAATGACAGAGTGAAGAAGAGAAAAACTTCAACTAAAAAAACAAAGCAGAAAATATTAAAAACTAAAACAAATAAACATCAATGGATACTACCAAAAGGGTTCCTAAATTTAAGATGCAAGTTATTTACATCATCTTATACTACCTGTCTAAAGAAAACTATTGATAACAAATGGCAAAATTGTAACCTTGACCAGACTTAACCTTGACCGATTAGTCAGTGTTGATATCATCATGAGGCACATCAACATCAGCTGCCCACTCATGAGAGCTATTCTACTGAAATACATACAGCTTCAATTTATCATGCTGACACATCAAAGAAGTACACGTTTTAAAAAATTCCACAAAATAAACAAAATGCTTCAGGAGTATAAATGCCATACAATATCTGAGAAAATAAAGGATTCACTCAGATAGGAATAGGCTTTAGGGTTATCATGAATAAATGGAATGCGAGATTTTGTAAAAATCGGTAGAATTTCATGAAAACTGTTTTTGATATTTTCCAAAAGTTAATATCATTATGTTAGTGATTATGTAATGGCTATGCAAGTAGTTAACTTTAGGATAAGCTGAGTGAACAACATTCAGTAACTGAACACATATTTTAGCATCCATTTCATAAGTCCAAAATGATTTTAAAATAATTAAATACACAAGAGAATATGAGATGTATCTATAGATGTGTAAACTTTGGTATACTTGCATTAGGAAGTATTAACTACAAAATAGAGAGATGAAGCTGGACAGCTAAGTAGAGACAAGATTGTATAAAACTACATTACCACAGAATAAATATGAAAGATTCATATTTTAGAATGTGTACACTTACTCTATTTTAGAGAATAACTGTAGAAGAGATCATAATGTGACAGAGGTCAAGTTAGGAAGTAAGTTGATAAAGGAAAACCATCATGATACTGTGAAAATGAGTATGATATAACTTTAACAGTTTTATTGATATGCACATACCAACATTTCAACAGTTTAATCACATTAAAAAGTTGTAATAATTTTAGGAGACTTCTTTGTACTTACTGTTGGTAGCCACCATTTCCCACTAACAACCTCGGCCACATCCCTAGGAAACTATGAATCCAGTTACAATCTCTATTATGTTATGTATCTTGGATTTCATATACAGAAACACATAAAAAGATAAAACAACCCAACAGCAATGACAGAATGAAACAGAGGAAAACTTCAACCAAAAAATAAAGCAGAAAATATTAAAAACTAAAACAAGTGTACATTAGATCTAATGGGAGTTGAAGTGACATTTTAAACCAACTACATATGCAGCAATCCACACTATGGTGCCCTCTGTCTGATAACAAGGCTATTCTGAACCTTGGTCCTTAAGTCTGAGGGTGTTCCCTGTAGGCTTAATCCACACGGAGACTCAGCAAATGGATTTGGGACTTCACTGTCATATGGAGCCTTCTGCAAACTGAGTGGTTACAATTTGGGCTGTAACCCTGTTTCCCCCACTGGATTTTGATTTTATTATTTACCATACCGGATTCACAAAAGCTGTTGTGCTTCTTCCATGTGGACTTGATTGATGCTTCACTTAGATGATTACTAGATTTCAGGGAAGCCTTTAAAACCCCAGATACTACACTTTCTGAAAGCCATGAACCATCTTTTTCTTTCATTACACTTTGTATACCATCCATTCCTGCACTAATCTCTTAATGAGGGCAAATATGGAGCAAGGCCAAATCATAAAACTAATGGTTCTTAGATTAATGATACAATTAGGTGCAAGCTCAAAATCCATTCATATATCTTTGGTTTATATATATTCCAGGTTCACTTTAGATACACAATTATTACTTTATTGGAGAACATTGTAAACCACTCCCTTGGGGCATACGATAACACTATTGATTTAGCCAATGGTATAGAATTTAAAACACTGTTGAGAAAACAAAAAAACGTACATTAATAGGACAGCGTTTTGACCAAAACATATAAATTTTTGATTTGTACAGGTTAACAGTTTAGGTTACTGGAGACTATTTACACAAACAAGGCTAGATTTAGGACAAAAATTGCAATAATGCTCCCCACCCCTGCACAACCCAGAATCCTATGAGTTATCTACAGCTGGACCACTATGCCATGCAAAACCACAGTCTTCAGCAACTACCATGAAAAATCAAGAGACCAAAAGTCGACAACTGAAGATTACCCAAACTCAATGGAAGCCCTTGAACTGTCAGAAAGGAAATACAGGAAAATGATGTTTAGTGCCACATAAGAGATTAGTAGCTCAATCATTAAAAAAAAAAAAAAAAGAATAAATTAAGATACCAAAAACCTCACACCCAGTGGAAACTCAGATACTAAGTTTTGAGTTAGCAGAAATAAAAAACACAGTACAAAATCTAAGCAATACTAGAATGGAAGAGAAGGAAAATCGAATCAGTAAACACAAAGACAACCAAGCAGACTTCAGTAAGCGACAGAAAAAATCAAGCAAAAAACTGTAGAATCTGAAGAAAGCCTGAGATGATGTGGGACATCATGAAAAGAAAAAATATTAGACTTGTTGGCATACCTAAGCAGGAAGAAGCAAACAAGTCTGCAGATTAAACAGTAAGGGATTTCATGGAAGAACATTTCTTCAATATATCAAAGGAGGACAAAATAACCATCCAGGAAACAGAAAGAACACCAACTAGATTAACACCCCCCAAAACAAACAAACCAAAACACAACAAGACATACATTAGTCAAATTATCCAGCTCCAAGCAAAAGAGAGAATCCTGAGAGCAGCTGGAGAGAGAGAAAAAAGCAGTCACATGCAAAGGTAAACAGGTAAGAATAAGCTCAGACTTCGCAGAAACTGTTCAGGAAAGAAGAAATGGGAGCAACATAGTCTGATACTTGAAAAACAAAAATTGCCATCCATGAATTCTATATCCAGCAAAGCTATCCATCAAATTTGAGGGGGAAAAATGTATTCTCAAGTAAAGAAATATAGTGAAAATTTGTAATAACAAAATAAGCATTACAAAATTTATGATTTAGTTCTTTATGGTCAGAAAACCAACATCTTCAGTGCTTAAGCATGAGACTACCATAGGGTGTAACACCACACAGAAATCAACACACTTAAAATAGTACGCAAAACATACAAACCTAGCTGGGAATGAAGACATGAATAAACTCCCCCAACAAACACACACACACACACACACACACACATGGAGGAAGGAAGGAAAGTATCAAGCACAAATAATATAAAATGGCAGAGACGAATCCACATTTAATATTGATAACATTAAATGTCAGTGTACTAAGCATACCAATCAAAAGATAAAAACCAACAGACTGGATAAGGAAACAAGGCCTATCAATCTGCTGCCTTCAAGAGACACATCTTAAATTCACAGATAAAAAATTGACTTTGAATCAAAGGATAATGAAAACTTTACCAAGCTAATGGTATTAAAATAAATGCAGGGTGACATTCTTAATCTCCAATAAAATAGACTTCAAAGTACATGACATAATGAAAGACATGGATGGACATTAAATAATGCTCGAGAGATCAATAGACCAAGAACACATAAACATAATAAACATGCAAGAAAAGATTCTCAATATTGAAGATAAGAAAAGAGAAATTACCAGATCCACAATAATAGTATGGGACTTCAATACACCAGTTGCAAGGAAAGATAGATCAGCTGGTAAGATACTCAATAAAGAAACTGAAGTGCTGGACAACACAACTTTACCTCCTAGATAGTTACAGAGCTCTCCAAACAAAACAAAACACACACTCTTCTCCAATGCACATGGCTCATAATCTAAAATAGACCACATACTGGCCATAAAGCAAGCAGGAGAAAATTCAAACACATAGAGATCATTGAAACCATCTTTTGTGACAATAAAACTGGAAGTCAACAATAGAATGCATTAAAAAAAGAAAGAAAAACACTTGAAGACTCAACAGGACACTAATAAAAAATAATTGTGTATTAATCCACATAAGAGATGAAATTATAAAGTTCCTAGAAACAAATGAGAATGAGAACACACATATGAAAACATAGCAAAAGCAATTATCACAGGTCAATTTATAGAAATTAATGCACACATGAAAAAAGAATCATGTTCAACTCATTAACAAAACACTTCCAACAACTAGAACAGAGTCAACTATGTAAACTCTCCAACAGCAAATGAAATGAAATTATAAGAATTAGAGGAGAGCTAAATGAACTGGAAAACAGAGAAACAATGGAAAAGATCAACAAAGCCAATATTAGGTTCTTTGAAATTATCAACAAAATCGACAAACTGTGTAAAGTTAATAAAGGAAAAGAAAAAGCAGATGGCAGTATCTAGAATGAGGGATGCAACAGGTGGTGTTACAATAGGTCTAAATGAAATAAAAAGAGTAATAAGACAGCATTATGAAAAACTATTTCAAAAACTTTGACAATGTAGATGTCATGGAAAAATACTTCCTTCCAAAATTAATCCATATGGGCATTAAGAACTTGAACAGACCCATAGCAAAAGAAGAAATACACAACATCATCAAGAAACTCCCAACCCCAAACAGCCCAGGAGAATTCTACCAAGCATTCAGAGAAGAGTTGGCACCAATTCTACACAAACTATTCAAGAATACACAAAGGGAGAGCAAACTCCAAAATGCATCCTACTAAGTGAGCTCAACCCTGAAACCAAAACCAGGCAAAGAACCCACAAAGTTAGAAAACTACGTACCGATATCCCTCATGGACATAGATGCAAAAATCCTCAGCAATTGATGCTATCATATGTTTCTTATCCTTTTGCTTTTTAATGTAGTGGATTACATGAATTCCTTTTTAGTCTTTGAACTTTTTTATCATTTTATTAGGGTCTCATACAACTCATAATAATCCATACATATACATCAATTGTGTAAAGCACATTTGTACATTCGTTACCCTCATCATGCTCAAAACATTTGCTCTTCACTTAAGCCCCTGGCATCAGCTCTTCATTTTTACCCCTATCTCCCCACAACCCACTCCCTCATAAACCCTTGATAATTTATAAATTATTATTTTGTAATATCTTACACTGTCCAATGTCTCCCTTCACCCACTTCCCTGTTGTCCATCCCCAAAGGAGGGGATTATATGTAGATCCCTGTAATCGGTTCCCCCTTTAAAAATGTTGAACCATCGCTGCTATAAATCTCGTGTGGTCATGATGTATTATTATTTTGATATGTTGTTGGATTCTATTGCCCATGATTATGTTTGCAGATGTGGCATTTTTAGATCGAATCTTAAAAGACTTATTATTAAAAGCATGAATTGTAGATGGTGGAAAAATAGATATTTGGCATTGCTACCTGTTTTAGGTTAGGTTCTGTAGATAAGTAAGACCAATGAAACATATATGCATATATGAGAGTATAGAGAGATTTATCTCAAGGAAATTACACTGCTGTAAATTCTGGCTTGTTCCAAATCAGTGCATCAAATATCAAGCTGGTCATTTCTCTTAAATCAAATAATTGAAAGTTACATAACAGGATGCTGACTCATGGTATACTAAGGCTAATGACTCCCAGGATTGGTAGGTAATATGGCAGGATGCTGGAACTAGTTCAAAGATCTGAAGGTCATGATGATGAGCCAAATACAAGATTGAGATCAAGTATAACACAAGAGATTTTTGCTATAATATACCTTAACATTCTTGTGTGTGTTTACTAGACCATCTCCCCAGGGAAACTCTCCTTCCTAATTGATTGGCTGCTCATAGTGCATCTCATTATGTACATGACTACATTATATCAAATCTCATAACTGCCATACCTTTGAGAATTAAGACTCACATTAGATGACAATCAACCTTAAACATCATACAACCAGGTCTTAGCAAAATACAGAGACTGGCATTGCATAACATTCAGTAGTCAGTAACACAACAATTCTGATGATTTCTGACACAGAACCTGTACTTTTTGTGATATCAAGGGTAACATGGATTTAATAAAGGCTAATATACCAATTTCCTTTCAACACATACATTTCTAATCATATACTCATGTATAAGCTGAGTTTTTCAGCACAGTTTTTATACAGTTTTGTGGTAAACTTAGGTGCCCTGGCTGATATTTGGGTCAGCTTATACTCAAGTGTATATGGTATATATATTTCTTTCTGAGATTTATGGAAGGTTTTGGCCTGCATGTAGTGTTATCCTTAAATACTTAAAGAAAATAGCATTTTATAAATATTAAAAATAATATGTGCACTATATTGTGTTAACAATATTACCCAAGGTCATCCTTTTTTTTTGGGGGGGGAGTCTTTGAGAAAAATATTTTTAAAAATACTGATGGAAATGAGAGTAAGTTTCATTGCTTACTAATTTATGGTTCCTGCCCTAGGCATAACTGTTACCAGAAAATCATGTCAAAGAAGAGTTTAATGATCTGAGAAGTCATATTTAATTATGCCACAAATTATATCATTGGTACACTTTAGAAATTATGGTGACTACCCCCCCAAATTTTATGGTGTTCTATGTTTTCATGCCAAGTGTTTCTAGATGTTCTTTACCTATTGGCATCCTAAGTTCAGACACCCATGATTAATTTGTCAGCAACAGCAGCTGCTCAGATTGCACCCTTTTGCCAAGCTCTTAAGTAGTTTCACACTGATCTTCCTGAAAGCCAAATCTGATCATATCATCCTCTTATTTAAAGGCATCCTATTCTCTTTATAGACTTCAGAATAAAGCCAAAACTTTTACAAGACCCATTGAAAAGGCATTTCACTATTTGATTTCCTCTAACTCCTTGTCTCACATTCCTCCCTTCTCCAATTCCATTCTTCAGATGTGTTTAAGTACTTTTAGGCCACTGTATACACCATTCTAGTCCTGTTCTGAGACCAGAATCTATCCATCTTGTGTTTGTTTTATCTGTATCAACACTACCTTTGTTTTGGTACGTTCTATTTTTTGTTACAAATCTTTGCAGCCAATATTAAAAGTGATTCATTATAAGTCTTCCCCGATATGTCAAGACAAGGGTAATGTCTTTTCTTGACAGTTATTTGTTCTGTTACTGCATCAAGATTGGTGTTGAACATTTAAAAGATTTTAGATACATACTTCTTTAGTAAATGATGAAATAATAAAGAAAAAATTAATAAAGTAGCCTCTTCTTGATATGGCCCTGACTTTACCTCAGCCTTATCAAAATAGCACAGATTATCATTTTAATCCCCAATCCAGGCTGGATTAATCTTAATTTGGGTGCATGATTTATTTCACTCCAAGGACAAGTCATCAAACTTGTATCACATCAAATATTAGAGATGTATAGAATATTCCCCCTAACTCCTAACCACAATGTTGCTTTCTTTATGTCACTACTAAAAATTCTTAAAATCTGGAAATCTTAAATATCAAAAGATAAGACTAAAATCAGCTTCATTTTTTGCATTCTGAAAAAATGTCCATATTGTATATACCTAATCTACTATCAGTACATGACTTAAGAAATTGCTGTAATTTGAATATGGGGATAAGTGTTAATTTCTTTTCTCAGAAAGTTTTTATGTTTTTAAAATATATTGCGTTTCAGTGAAATGAATTCTGAGATGGAAAGTTGTATGCAACAAGTTTATTAGGAAGTATTTTAGGGGAAAATACTCTGAGAATAAGAACATTGGTCTTTTGCAGCAGGGGAAGAGGATAATATGCGATGCAGTTTCAATAGAGATTTCATATGGAGTTCTGGAGAGGGAATGTCTTTCATAAATCAGTATAGTTACTATTCAACCCAGGGGCTACCAACAAACGAGATTGATAAAATGAGTCACAAACCCTGTATTTATGTATAGCAACAGTGAAAGTGGTAACAACAGTTGTTATTTCAAGTCAATTTGGACATAGAAAGTAGTAGTGAGTAGCTAACAGTTCCATTGATAATCATGGAGGCACTATGATGGTGCAATATTTCAGTGCTTGCCTGCTAATTTGAAAGTTAGTGGTTCAAAGCCAACAAATTGCAGCTTTTTGGGAGAAAGACTGGAGATCAGCTTCCATGAAGATCATAGCAGAGGAAACCAAGTAGGGCAATTGTTCTCTGCCATGTGAAGTTACTCTGACCTGAGTCATATCACAACTCCTGTTATATCTGAGCCCATCGGTGGAGTGACTATGCCAATCCATCTTGTGAAGTGTGTTCCCTTTTGCTGCCATGATCACATATGTAATAAACAGAATCTATTAGTTTGCCTTTCCATATTTCATCTATTAGCCACATATCTCCACTAGTGATTCCACCAAATATTTTAAGAATAATATGTACAAATATAATCTTAGTGCATTTTCCTCAAATGTCCCCTTTATTTTAATCTTTATTAATATATGGGTTACATATTCAGTTGCTAACTTCAAGGTAAGCATTTCATACCCCAGCGCCCCACTCCTATCCCACCAAGGGAGAAAGATGATGCTATGTAATCCCGTAAAGATTGAAAGTCTCAGAAACCCAAAGGATCAGTTCTCCTCTGTCCTATAGGGCCAGTATGAATAGGAATTGACTTAATGATAGGGAGTTTTAAAATATTCTTACTAATATAAATATACAAACATGTCTACGGTTACACATATAAATGAGAAACCTCAGAGCCATCTTCAAATTCTTTAAGCTTCAAATCTAATTGAGAAAAGTATTTAGAATTTATATCTTCTTGAATATAAGCATCAATATTATCTACTGACTATTTCTCCTAAGGGATATGGAGCTAATCTTTTAGTAAGTCCCTTGACTTCTCTTCGTATTAAATTAACTTTTGCATTACTGGTAAGTATTAAATTCCAACACAAGTAAACACCACTTTCTTGTTTTATAAAAATATTTCCTGACTTCATACTGAATTTAGTTATTACTTAGCTCATTGTGAAAGACTGTTTAAAACCTGTCCCCCCCCACCCCAACTGACTTTGTCCTTATATCTCTGACAGATTCCCATATGCCATTCAATAAATCACACAAAGTAATTCTCTATTACTCCTCTGGCAACGTGTCTGCTCCATAAAGTTATACTCCAGTGGGGAAGTGAAATTAACTGGTATGGCTCTTCTATCTATAATCTTTGTAACTCCCATCATATGATTGGATTGGAGCTTGCAAATAGGATGTCTGCAGCTAACATGAGGGAATTGTCTAGAGTTGTATCATCCCACTAGATAGAAAATGAGTAATCTCAGAATCAGGAATAAGAATCTCAGTAATACATAGCAAAAAGGGTCAGTAGTGGGGCATGTCCAAGATCCATAGGCTCAGGCAGTAGGGATGATGAAACCATGGTGAACTTCTCAGTCCGCACAGCAAGCAAAACTGAGCTTCTTCAGTCAGGAAGCTGCTTTGCAGAGTGGAGTGCTAATTAGCATAAAGGGGCTTTTAAAAACTTGCTAAAATGGGACAGAATTAAAGAAACCCCTGGACTTTCAGTCCAAGGACCCGAGAAAGATGTGCATGCTAGCCTAGCTACAAATAAGTGCTTGGGATAAAAGGACAGAATCCTAAGAAACCACAATAATTGTATTAAGTATTGTCGATGGGTTTGGGGTGGGTATTGCAATGGATTGTAGAATCCAGTAGTGTTTCCATTTCTCTAATCTTTCCCTGAAGAATTCTGTGTTCTTCAATATATACCATCTCAAAGTAGCAATTTTGGAATCTTGAAGGAAATGAAATCATGTTCCTTTTTTTTTTTTTTGGCAGTTTAAAACCTTTATTAGATAACCATCCACTAGTTTTCATCCACGTTGACTGTCTGTAGGATTTTGAAAGTGGTGACAGGCACGTAGGTAACCAATGTGTAGAGCTTGTTTGGGGAATCTTTATCCTCATTAAGTTTCCTGGACAACCACACACGGTTACGGCATGGAACATTCCTGATTCCTTTGGCCCACACAGCTTTGTTGAGCCTCATGTCGATTAGTGACCCCGTCTCCTTCATGGCAAACTTTCGGATCTCCTTGAACGCCCAAGGGGCCCGCTTCTTGAAGCCCACGCCATGGATGCGCTTGTGAATGTTGTACTCTCTGGTCACCACCTCATTGATGGCCGAACGGCCCTTCTTCTTACCGCCCTTTTTCGCGGAAGCCATAGCGCCGGGACCAGGCCGGAAAGAAAATCACATTCCATTTAATGTTCTTTGAGTTTGGGGAAAAAAGAAGTCTGAAAGAGCAAACTTAGGGCTGTAGAGTAGACAGAAAAAGGCTTCCAAATCAAAGTCTAATAGGAACTTCCTTGCTACACATACATATGACTAGGTTGTGATGTTGTGATGGGTGGGTGGTAGTGTGGAAACAAAAACAAAAAACCGCACAAAAGCCTTCTGTTCTTTTGCATGGAACAACTCTCAGTGACTTCCAGCATACCATATATTAAACCTCACGCAATGATAACAGGTTTCAGCGGAGCTTCCAAGCTAAGAACACACTATGAAGAAAGACTTGGCTGCCCACTTCAGGGGAAGCAACAGCTAAAAACCTTATATGCGTAGCTTTGAAACATTGTCAGATGCTGAAGGCCTAATGAGTTGGAGCAGAACGTTGTGGGAGATAGTGCCATAACATGGAGCACATGGGCCCATTGGGTCAGAACGCACTTGACATGTGATCGAGGAGACCCTGCTTTCTAAATATAGAGCTAACCATGGAGATGTGAATGGAGTAAAGCCTGTGGGAGTGGAGCCTTCGAAGGCTTCTTAGCTGATGGGGCACAACTCAAGATGAGAAGAAACCACCAAAGCTCTGAAAATATTCAGAACATAGAATGTACAAACATTCAGAACATAGAAAGTATGAATCTAGGAAAACTGGAAGTTATCAAAAATGAAATGGAACTTCTAGGCATTAGTGAGCTGAAATGGACATGTATTGGTTGTTGTGAATCAAACATTCATATGGTTACTTATTCTGGGATTGACCCAGTCAAGAGAAATGACATTGCATGCATAGTCAAAAAGGATATTTCAAGATTATTTTGAAGTACAATTCAATCTGTAGTAGGATTATATCTACTTCCATTCAAGGAAGTTCGATCAATGTATTATTATTCAAATTTATATATCAACCACCAAAGAGAGTGAAGAAGAAACTGAAGAATTCTACCAATGTCTTGATCCTGAAATTGACAAAGCATGCAATCAGGATGCATTGATATTAGAATGCAAAATGTGAAACAAAGAGAAATGAACAATAGTTGGAAAATATGATGTTGGTGATAAAAATGAATCTGGAGTTAGACAGTGTTTTCTAGAGAAATCAGTGTTAAACAGGGTTTTCTAGAGAAACAAAACCAGAATGCTAATAATTTTATATATATTTACACAGATAGATAGATATATAACATAAGAAACAAACAATTAATTAAATTATAAAGCAGTAAAAATGGCTCAGTGCAACTCACTCCCATGAGACAACTGTGAGACACTGGCAGTCCTTCAAGTAGTCTTGAGGGCCACCGGGTAGTCCTCTGTAGAGCAATTCAGGCTATCTGGGCACAGGCAGCAAACAATAAGGCAGGTCACCAGTGGTCAGCCAGATGACAGGGTCCGACAGTCCCCAGCTCAAGAGATGTAAATTCCAATGGTGTGGCAAGCAAGTCTTGAAGGAACCTCAAATTGCAGCAACACAGTCCACGGGTTAGGTGTCCCACAGGTAGTGTAGCCACACACTGGTCCAATGATCAAAGAGCAAGAGACCAGAAAGGCTAGGCTCGCCAAGCCATTTATCTCTCCGCCCTTCAATTAATCCCACATGTGTTTATCGGCTAGGTTGGTGCAACAACCTAACTACCTCAATCAAATAAAATAATTTTTTCCAAGACCAATGATTTGTTTACATCAAATACCTTTCTAACAACACAAAACTATGTACATACAGACTTCTCCAGTTGGAAAACACAGAAATCAAATAGACTACATATGTGGGAAGAGACAATGAAGAAGCCCAATATTAGCAACTAAAAGCATGCCGGAGGCTGACTGTGGAACAGACCATCAATTGCTTGTATGTAAATTCAGTTAAAAGCTGAAAAAAAAAATAAAACAAATCTATTATAGCCAAAATATGATCTTGAGCTTATTTTACCTGAATTTCAAGAACATCTCAAGAATGGATTTGATTCACTGAACACTAATGACACAAGACATGTTATCAGAGAACATCACAGACATCATTTATGAAGAAAGCAAATGGTCATTAAAATGACAAGAAAGAAAGAAAAGATGAAAGTGGATGTCAGAAGAGACTCTGAAACTTGATCCTAATCATAGAGCAGCTCAGGCTAATGAAGGAAAAAAATGAAGTCAAAGAGCTAAACACCAAATTTCAAAGGAACCTCAAAAAGACAAAGTAAAATATTAAACTGAAATGTGCACAGCCCTACAATGAGAAATAAAAAAAGAGGAAAAATATGCTCAGCTTATCTTAATTGAGGGAACTCAAGAAAAAAAATTTCAAGACTCAAGTTACAATATTGAAAGGTTATATGGGAAAATATTGAATAATGCAGCAAGCAACAAAAGAATATAGAAAAAAATACATAGAATCATTTTACCAAAAACAATTAGTCAACATTTTTCTATTTCAGGAGTTAGCATATGACCAAAAAAATGGTGCTGAAGGGAGAAGTTCAGGCTGCAATGAAAACATTAGCCCACAACAAAGCTTCCAGAGTGGCTAGAATGCAAATTGAAATGTTTCAACAAGCTGATGGAGCACTGGAAGCACTCATTCATTTATGCTAGGGAATTTGGATGACAGCTACTTGGTCAAGTAACTAGAAGAGATACATATTTGCACCCAATCCAAAGAAAGTGGCCCAATAGAATTTGAGAAGGCTCAAATTCTAGAACAAGTCCTCGATATTACATTCTAGTAAAATTATACTGTGGATCATCCAACAAATAATGGTTGCGACAGTATATTTACAGGGTTCAAGCTGGATTCAGAAGAGGAAGTGGAATAAGTGATATCATTGCGGACGTCAGATAGATCTTGGCTCAAAGCAGAGAATACAAGAAAGATGTTTACTTGTGTTTCATTGACTATAGCAAGGTATTCAACCCTATGGAACATAACACAATCTGGATAACCTTGAGAAAAATAGGGAGTTCAAGCACTGCCATGTACTCATATGGACTTGTACATGGATAAAGAGGCAGCAGTGCTAATGGAACAAGGGTATACTATATGGTTTTAAATCAGAAAAGGTGAGCAGCAGGGTTTTATCCTCATCCATATTTAGTCAATTTGTATACTGAGCAAATCATCATAAACTCTGGCTTATATGAAGAAGAATGTGCTCTCAGGAATGGAGGAAGATGAGTTAATAACTTGCCATATGCAGATGACACACCTTGTTTGCTGAAAGTGAAGAGCAATTGAAACACTGAAGACTAAGGATTGTAACCTTCAGTATGGATTAGAACTCAATATAAGGAAAACCCAATTGGATCAATAGATAACATCATGATAAATGGAGAAATGTTTCAAATTATCAAGGATTTTCTCTTGTTTGATCTATAATCAATGCTCATGGAAGCAGTAGTAAAGAGTTCTAAAGACATTAGGTTAATCTAATGCTCAAGATCTCTTTAGCATGTTGAAAAGAGAGAATGTTACTGTGAGGATAAGGTCCACTTGACCCAAGCCACACGTGGTTTTCTCAGTGGACTCATGTGCATGTGAAAGTTGGAAGTTGAATTAGAAAGACCAAAGAAGAGTCAATTCATTTGAATTATGGTACTGGCAAAGAACACTGAAAGTATCATGGACTGTCAACAGGACAAATAAACCAGTCTTGGAGGAAGTAGAGCTAGAATTCTCAGAAGGAAGGATGGAAAGATTTAGTCTTACAGACTTTGGGCATATTGTCAGTAGAGACTAGTCCCTGGAGAAGGAAATCATGCTTGGTAAAGCAGAAGAACAAAGAAAAAAGGAAGGGCCTCCATGAGATTGATTGCCACAGTGGTTGTAACAATAGGCACAGATACAAGAACAATTGTGCGACTGGCACAGGCCCGGCAAGTATTTCTTTCTGTTGTGCAGAAGGTCATTATGGGTCTGAACAGACCTAATAACCAGAACTATCAGATATTACTACTATGCTTACATTTAAGGGCCTCTTTAAATGTTTATTGAGTAATTGCATCGATCAATGCATGTTTTATGTTTGTTTGCTCTTAGAATGTGGCAATTATAGTTATTCTTCTCTAAGGCTATATCATACATACTATGAATATTTAGAACAAGTTTTGTGGATACCTATCAATAATTTTGCTTTTGATTCCCTAATGATAGATCAGCTGCTTGCTTTTAAAGGCACTTATTGCATGAATTGATGCACAGGAGCCAAATCCAGCTGCATAACAGCTTCAGACACAAACCTTAAATTATCCTGTATCTTAAAATACTCAGTGAGTCAACTCTGACTCCTAGTAAGCTTACAGAAAGAATAAGAGTGACCCTGTGGCTTTCTGAGGCTATAAATCTTTATGGGAGCAGAAAGCCAACTCTTTCTCTTAAAGGAGTGCACCCTGTCATTAGTAGACCAAAGTGTAACCGCTATGACAACAGGACTCTCATATTTATAATAGTGACTTATATAGTGTCTTGTTGATGTCAGTTGCTTTTGTGTTACCCCACCCTGACTCATAGAATAAAATACTCTCTGGTCCTTGGCCAATCCTCCTGACAGGTAGGTGATGGATGAGACTGCTTGAAAGGAATTTCATTGGCTGTTTGTTGAAGTAGATTGCCAGGACTTTCTTAATATGAATTTTTTATTTTAAAGCTTATTATAATCTGGTATCTTCACTGAAATCTTTTCAGCATCATAGCAATATGCAAGATTCCATTAACAGACAGATTATAGCTGTGCTTGAGTTAAACTGACCAGGAATCAGACTTAGGTCTTCTATATAGAAACCAGGAATTCTACCAGGATATCACTCAGCTCTACAGATGATATTTAGAGATAATTACTAAATTGTCCAAAAAAATCAATACATCTGAAATAAATTTATATTTCACCCAAGTCCCACATTTGGCAGAAGAGATTAAAACCCAACTGGGGTATATGTTATGAAAGTAAGGAGTAAGAGGACAAGCTGGCCTTGCTGTGCAAGTTCAGCCAAGGCGGAGAAACAGCTTGGTCAGTCTAAAGCTCCATGGGTTTGGCATGGCTTTGCCCAGAATCCAGTCCGTTAGTCCCAGGCTGGGCTTCATCTATATTGCATGTCTACTAGAATTTATCAAGCTTATAAAAGAAAAACTCTATTTCATAAAAGCAACAAAAATCCTAATAACATTAACCATTCAAGGTACACTTTCCTGACTTAAAAATGCACAAAGTAGTCAAGCTTTATTTGTAAGCTTTCAGGAAATTGTATTAAGCATAAGCTAGCCAACAGAGCTGTAGTGCTTTCCTTATGCATTTCTTTATCTAAAAGTATACTAGTCTATTGAATATTCTTACTTAAACTTTATACACTCATCTAAGGATGCTGAAATATGTCTCTTCATCATGTTGCCAGTCTTAACATTTACTAAAATATATGAGTACAAGGATACTTTCATTTTACAACCTTTTGCTGTTTTAAACTACAGAATGACATTTGAAGTCTGTGCCGGGTTTGTGACTAGCATTTATTTTTTATATTTCATGAAACATAAAGTTAATACCTTTGCATTTTAAATGATAGGTATACTTTGTTATTTTGCAAAAATCAGTCACTTTCAAGTGTTTGTGTTTTATGTGGTCAACAATGATTTCTGAAGGTGATCCTGGGCATGTGTCTAATGCAGAACTGATCTCATTATAGGTGTGAGATTATCTGATTTAAAAACCCAAATCCTAGCATTAAATCATGAACAACGCTTTCATTTCAAACGTGGCCTTTAACTGTGTAACACAACAGAAGGACAATTAAAGATAGTCATAGTCGATTATCATTGCCGTTGGCTCTGCTAATGAGTTCTGTGACTGGCTTCACAATCACATACTACTCCTGAGAAAGCTTATCAACCTAAGTAAGTGAGTCTTTATCACTTTGCCCTTAAATAGCTAGTGTTCTGTGCCTTTGAGTTTGGGAAGCGGTGCTAAAAGAAACTCTTTATAAAAGAGCTATTAGTCTTGTGCAGTCTAGGATTTGACAGCTCATGAAGTTACACAGACCATTACATTACCAACATCATTTCCAATTCCTCAGGCCTCTCCTCTAGCACCTTTAGAGAAATACCTCAGGTGGTTTTTGTTTCTTTGTTTGTTTTCTTTTATGTTACAAACCAATATCAGATTATTGAATAAAAAGGATACTCTTTGTTTGTAACCTTCTCCCCAGAATATCTATTTTCTACCATAGATGAGCATGCTTTATTAACATGTTAAGTTGCAAAATAATAATATGGAAAAATATGCTATTTTTGCAAAGGAATACATTGATAATTTTTTATACTGAGCAAAGTTAGGATTATAGGTTTTAAATGTAAGATGCTAAAGGATTACATAAATGTTTATTGGGAGAAGCACAATTGTGTATGGAGCATTAGCTATTATTTTTAATTTCAAAAAAAACTACGTGGTAAGCTTCTTGAAAAGAAAGAAGTAAGAAAATATTTTAATATTTGAATGATTCAGTAGGATGGAAAGTCTAACTGTAGTCCTATGAAAAATGCCTGAGTCTGAGTCTACAGTATATTTCTGATTTACTTTCTCTATCTGTATTCTAAATTTTATCTGTAGACTCTATCAACAATGTCCACTTTCAAAATTGAAAATCTGTAATGTTATATACATATGAGTTTATATATGTATATGCACATACATGTATGTGTAAATTTTAAATTTCAGTGGTCTTTGGAGATATCACTGTATCATAAAATTAAGAATTTGCCTGGAAATGATATAACCATTATCAATTATGCCATTTAAGAGAATGTTTATTTTATGACCAGAAAATTCCCATTGTAAATTTGCATAGTTTTAAACAGAAGGTTTTATTTGTTCATTACAACTTGATTGTTCCTATTGAATTATGTTTTTTTAATGCACTGAAACTGACAATATCAAAAAACAAAACAAACAAAAACTCAACTGTCCTTGAGTTGATTCCAACTCATAGAGAACAGGATAGAACGCCCCCTATGGGTTTCCAAGACAGTGTGTGGGAGTAGAAAGTCTCATCTTTCTGCTGACCATGCCCATATATTAATTTAATATGTTATGGGTGTATCCGTGTCATAGACATTGTAAAGTTTACTCAAGACAAAATTAGCAGAAGCCAAATGAGTTTCCTTGCTTTCCAATTCTGACTCACCTCCTTCGCTCTCTGCTAAATCTATTTTGTCAATTGCTTTCAAAGCTATTGGGAATGTACTGATGAGCAACACATGGAAAGATAGAAGGGCTGTAGATTTCTCCTGGTTGGAAATCACTGCCTTTGCAAGCAACCACTGTTTCTGTGCTGCCAAATGCGATTTGGCTTTATATGTCAGGTGGATTGCAACAGCAAAGGACAGAGATTCATTCAGAAAGACTGTTTTAGACTGCATTACTCGATAATACTCCAAACTATTTTAAGGCTATTATATTCTATCATTTTAATTTAAAGGAATTTAGCCCCCATAAAATATTCAGGAACCTGACTTGACTGTATAGACATTCTATAAAAGTATTACAGTATTTAAAATTAAACTAACAATTCTTGTGGTCCATTTGCTAAATGCCTCATTTTCTCATCATCTTTATTGCCTCCTTTTATGAAATCTTTAGAGGAAACCTAATATTAACACTGTGTATAAGGTGATTTTTGGGGGGTATAACTATCGAAGTACATTTGACAATCTCAGCTAGTCAGGACTTGATAAGATTAAGAATTTGGGTTAAATGATCCATGCTGAGTCCATGTAGAATCCTTTGTGGCATGGTGGCTTGATTTGCTCACCAGAAAGCCAGCAGTTGGAACTCACCAGTCTCTCCACAGAATGATGGGGCTGCCTCCCTAGGAAGAGATTTATGGACTTTGAGACCTCAGGGAGTGATTCTCCTCTGCCCTAGTTACGATTGACTCAATGGCAGCAAGCCTCAGATGTCATAATCTTTACTCATAAACAATGAAAACAGGACTTGAAAACTCTCATGTGCTCCCAGATCAAAGGTAAATATAAAAAGAAGAGAATAACTCACTTTCCTTCACATAAACATTAAGGTATTATTCAGAGGATATTTATTTAGAAAAATTCAAGGTCAACAAACATCTCAACTACTGAGAACACTGTCTTTTTCAATACAATTGATTTCAGATATGATGCAATCATTGTATTAATTGTAAGAATCCTCCAAATACTTTAAAAATCAAACTGGTCTATACAGCTAGCTTAGTGGATGTAATAATTCATTGTTGTTAGCATCATTTGTTGGATATGTATATAAGACATGAGGTGCAGACAACAATGAACAAGGTAGAGAAAATACCAGCACCTATAAGGGTAATTTTTTAATGGTAGAAGGTTGATATTAATAAAGTATATCTTATTATGTATTTCCCCTAATAACTAATCTATTTCTGTAAAGTTAAGAATAGCAGAGTACTTATAGATGGCAACATACAACTTATAAGTTCCATTTTGTTTATTTTTCCTGTTTTATCCATTTGGCCTTAATTGACAATATATTTTAGAATGCACTTGAATGGTGTTTATGTGATTTCATGAATTAAGATATCGTCAGATAAAAAAAATGAGTGCAAACTACAAACATTTTAAATAATAAAATATTTTAAGTCTCATTTAACAAAACCATAGCTGGATAAAAATTCTGAATTGTTTTATTCAAAAGCTAAGCATTATCAAGGGGCTTCTATATGGAATATGGCAGACTCACTCACTACTTATTTCAAATATTGTTTCCTTGCTTTTCTCTACTGTAACATTGAGTAGACAAAAAAAATTGTGGACTCTTTTTCACATTAATAATGTCCTTATTGAAAAGTGTTTGTTTCCTTGTATAGCCACTGAATTGTTCTTTTAATTCCTCCTTCCTCTTTGATCTTTAACATAATCCTGTTGACTGCTGTTATCACAGTCAGTCGTTTTTAAATAAGCAGAGGGCAGGAAAAGTTGATAAATCTTATAATTTCTAGATATTGTATGAAAATACTAGAAAGACCAGAAAACATCAATGTTGAGACATTTTGTTGAAAGAATACATTTTAATAACTACTTAGCTAGTGTTTTTATTCCATAAAATGCCAAGAAACAGACAAAATTTCTCTCTTTTACAAAATGTGTTTCTTCATAGTGACAAAATAATTTCAGCAGGTTCAGAATAAGATGCAGTAATAGCATTATTCAGGAAGAAAACCAAGGATATGTTATTGCATATTTCTTTTAAAATGAGAAAAAAAAAACTTCTTGAAAACTGTGTCAGCGAAATAGTGAACTGTACATCAGGTCTCAGCGTCCAGAACTGGCTCACACAATGCCTACGGAGATAAGCACTGGCGAAGGCCAACATGATGCAGTAGGACGTTTTATCATTCATGGCAGAAGCTGGACATGCAGTCACCTCTCTGAGCTCGTGACTATGCAGAAAACGCACACCAGTACTATGGGCTTTCTTCAAGCAGAATGAGAAAAAAGATAAAGTAAGAGAAAGGAATGGAATATGGTGAAGAGTTGGCCAAGAAGACACAGTATTATAATAAATACGCAACGACTTGGCATGAGAACCCAAAGGGAAGAACATAGTCGACTTCTCTCCAGTGGAAGTAATTGAAGAATAAATTTAAATGGCAAGCTCCAAAATGGAAGGACTTTATAGCCAAATATTGAACAAAATGGAAGGCATTAAAACAAGACAGGATGAATAAAACAAAAGAACAGTACACAAACAAACAAAAACCCTGGACGTCAGGAGGTGGCAAGTGGTGAAGCACTAATAACATATAAAGCAGCCTCATCCTCACAGCGGCCCCAGAGGTTGTCCGAACACCAGTGGAGATGTTTCCACATGAGCTGCGCTGTCATCCATGCCGAGAAATGTGAGAAACTGCTCTGCGACCAGCAGATGAGAATGGATTCATAGCTGTGACCATTCCAAAGAGAATATATAAATTCTTAAACATTATCATTAATATCGCATGAAAATAAAATTCTGCTGAAGATAATTAAAAATTGTTGCAGCAGTCCATAAATGTGGAACCGTCAGAAGTTCCAGCCAGATAGACGAAATGTCACTACTAAGATCAGCTAGATATTAGCTGGAAGATGACAATGTCAGAAAGTTTTATTGAAACATTCAATAGTATAGAGTTTAAGAAATATATACATGAGGTTCAAAGAAAGATTTCAAAAGTATTCTGTGCTAATGTGTAACTTGTATATAGAAAGAAAGGCAGTTAAGCAAACAGAACACAGCGTCCTTTGTGCTTTAAAACTAGGAAGAGAGTATATCAGAGTTGTATCTTTTCACCATACTTATCAATTTGCATAATGGGCAAATAATCAGAGAAGTTAGAATATTAGGAGAACATCAGGATTGGAGGAATACTCATTAACAGTCTTCCATATCCAGATGACCCAATCTTGCTCAATGAAAACTAAAAGGACTTCTAACACGTACTGCACTTACTGTACTCATGAAGATAAAAGACTGTAGCTTTAATGATGGATTGATTGCACAACAACATAAAGATAATAAAAAAGATTTATAACTGTCACACGTGACCACATAATGAATAAAATATTGACGTTTAAGAATTTTATTTTACTTACATGCACAGTCAACACTCACGGAGGGAGCACTGATGACATCAAGTGCTTCATTGCTCTGGGCAACCCTGCTGCAGAATACCTCTTCAAATTGTGAATGCCCAAGCCGGACAAAGACTACGGGAGACGGAAGTCGAGTTGGAGCATTTGTATTATAATGTTAGTAAAGAACACTACATGAACTGTCAGAAGAATGAGTAAATATGTTTTGGAAGTACAGCCTCAAAACACTATAGATGCAAGGGTGGTGAAACCTCATCTCATGTGTTTGGGGATACGATATCAGGAGGAATCAAATTCTGAAGAAGATAAAGTAGAAGGTCAGAGAAGAAGAGAAAGACCATAGATGAGATGCATTGACACAGTGGCTGTAACAATAGGCTCAGAAATAATAAAATGTGTGAGAACAGCACAAGACCAGATAGCGTTTGATTCTGTTGTTCAGAAGTTCATTTTCAGTTGGAATCAACATGACGAGACCTAATAAAATCCACACAAGCAGAGAAGAAGATATAATATATATGAGAACTCAAGTAGCAGCATTTTTTATGCTGCTCTACATACCTCTTCTTCATAAATGGGCTCCAAAATTCTGGTAAGGTTTTATCCATTAATCAGAACAGAAGTATCTTAATATAACGAGGAGAGAAAACACCCCTGCCATCAAGTTGATTCCAACTCATAGCAACACTTATAGAAAGAATAGAATTATTCTTTAGTTTTTCCAATACTTCAATTACAAAAATGGCCAGCAAAATTATTTTCCTAGAGTGGTTACTGCCATGGAACTCTTGAACTTTCTGTTAGCTGGCCAATGTTTTAACTACAGCACTGTGAGGATTCCCTTGAAATTAGAAGCTCTTATTTTGAATGGTGGGACTGTAATGCTAAAAAAAGATAGAGATAGAACTACTTTGCTTTAAAAAAAAAGAAATACTGGAGGATGGAGGGAAGGTGGGGTAGAAAGGGGGAACCAATGACAAGGATCTACAAATAACCTCCTCTCTGGGGGATGGACAACAGAAAAGTGGGTGAAGGGAGACATCGGACAGTGTAAGACATAACAAAATAAAAATAATTTATAAATTATCAAGGGTTCGTGAGGAAGAGGGAGTGTGGAGGAGGGGGGGAAATGAGGAGCTGATACCAGGGGCTTAAATGGAGAGCAAGTATTTTGTGAATGATGAGGGCAACGAATGTCCAAATGTGCTTGACACAATGGATGGATGGATGGATTGTGATAAGAGTTGCATGAGCCCCCAATAAAATAATTAAAAAAAAGAAAAAATGAAATGCCTTAGTGACAAGCATCTTTCTGTTTTTAAGTGTTGATGCTTTTCCTCCCATATTGCCGTTAATGTGCAAGTACCAGAGACTATGTCTATGCATGATGTAGAATTAGGACAATTTGCAGTTGCATTAGAACTTATACCTTTGACATAACACACGATGCCAAGCTCAAGGCCAAGAAAGCATGAGAATGAGAGCAAAAAGATAAAGCAATTTCACTTTTCCAACTTAAGCTTTCAGCCTTTTCTTACAGTTGTCTCCAAACAAAAACAATGGTAAAATTGGCAATACATTGGATTACATTACCTTCCAATTTCCTACTAAATTTGACATTTTGGAATTCTATAATTCTTTCAAATATATTCCATCGTGTCTAAGGTTAGTTTTTTTAGTTAACAGCTTTGATATTTACATGTAAAGTTCTATGATAAATTAGACAATACCATGGCGCTAGCACGGTTGTGAAGAGCAATAGTAATGTGTGCAGACTCACGGAGAAGAGCTCAGTGAGCAAGTGCAGATCTTATGCACATGAAATACAAAATGTAATCTGGATTACAGTAGCAGGTTCTATCAATAGACACTGGTAAAATACGTTACCTTACTTATATTTCAAAAGAGGAGCAGTCTTCATCCCATCACTGTATAAAACAGTTTTAAAACTTTACCCCATAATATATTTTCTTAAAACATTTATATCCAGTGACTGTAACAGTACAATTTATAAAATCAGTCTTCTTGTGAAACTTTATTCCTAATTTGTCAGCTTACTCAGCTCTGCTCTTCAGAGCTATGCAATAAATTACAATAGATGTTCAGTTCATTAATCAATTTGACACTTGTCCTAGAAAAATACAGTCAGAGAAAAATTGATAAGACTTCCCTTTTTGTGTTAATAAATAACAAAGATATACAATAATTTTTATTTTTAGAGAATTCTGTTGACTTAATAGTGTACAATTAAAAACATTAAAAACAACGGATTTAATGGAGAAATTATAATTCATTTAATGGTTTAATATAATTTTTAAATGGGATATGATTTTAATCTAGTAATTACAGTGTGTTTATTATACATCTCCCATTATAAAGAAAATATATATTATATTATTAGAAATACAGAAAGCTAGATAGATGATAGTTTATAACATCTATATAATCTATTTGAGTCCAACTAAAATAGATTGAGAATATTTTCTTAGCTTTCTTTATCATGAACATGATTTTCTTGGTCATTAGTTGACCCTGATAGTTACACTTGTATGTGGTAGTAGTGTTACTGTGGTTTTGTGACAAGCATTTCATTCTAATTCGCGGAGACTCTATAGCACAGAGTAGAACTGCCCTATAGGATTTGTTAGGTGATAATCTTTAATCTCTATGCCAAGCAAAAATAATCTATGAAGTTGTGCTACATGAATAATATGGAATCAGGATTGAAGAGAACTCATCAGTAACCTGTAATATACTGATGATGCCCTTGCATGCTGAAAGCAAAGAAGACTTAAAGCACTTACTGCTGAAGATTACAGACTGTAGATTTTAATAGTATTGTCCCCTCAATGTAAAAACTGAAAGTATGTTAAGAAACAGCATTACAACACATCAATAAACAATTTAAGTTGTCGAGAAAGCCGCAGTGAGAATATCAAAGAGCACATATTGTATTAAGTTGCAGCAAAAAGATCTCTTTGAACTGTTCAAAAAGTAACAATGTCACTTTGAGGAATAAACTTCACCCGATCCAAGTCATGATATTATCATTTGACTCACATGCATGTAAAAACTGGGCACTGAATAAAGAAGACAGAATGAAAACTGGTGCCTTTGAATCACAGTGCTAATGAAGAACAAACAAATCTACCTTGGAAGAAGTATAGGCAGATTGCTTCTTCAAAGTTATCATGATGAAATTTTATTTAATGAATTTTGGACTTATCAGGCATGGCCAGACTCTAGGAAAGGACCTTTTCCTTGGTAAAGGGTAAATGGGAATGAGGAAGATAATAGTAACAAGAACAATAACAACAGCTGTTACATGAAAACACCTTGCCCTGGAGGGGACCGTGCATTTCATTACTGACTTAGAGTTAGCAACCAAGTGCTCAACCATTACACCATCAGGTCTCCTGTGGGAGTAGTGATAGTATAAGAAAAGCTCTTAGCATCTATTTACATGCAGGTCCCTGTTTGGAAGTAGTCTGGTAGAATGGTCATATGACTTGGCTAGTAATTTATGAGGGGAAATGCGTGCCACTTTCTCGTAGAAGTCGTAAAATCCATTGTGCAATTACCATGTTTTCTTTTCAGGGGTGTTGTACTAGTGAAACTGTGAGTCTGAATGGAACACTCCAAATTTGGGACTCTGATAAAAAATGGAAAGGAATAAGAGTCCCTGGAAGAACTGCAAATATCCCTGTAGTATAATTTTAAAAATACTATATTTTGTGTAGATAACAAGATTTGGGGAGAGTTTGGTATGAAATCATAATAAGGCCTATCGTACCAAGAAAATATATTACTTGCCACCCCCCATTTTTCCTCTGCACTTCAAGACCAATTCAATCATCATATTACATAAACTCTTCATTAAAATAATGTCAGTGATTATAACATAATTTAAACAATATATAGTTGGAAAGATGAGGTTTTTTTATTGCTTGTTTAATTTCACACTTGCTAACCATTCTATGACAGAAAATTTTGCTTAAGGGAGAGAGAGAGAGAAAGAGAGAGGATGTATGTGTGTGTAAGATTCTGTGGTTGGTATTTTTGAGTTATGATGTTTCTAATTAATAGGAGTTTTCCAGTTGTATCACTATTGCATCAAACATACTTTTTGATATGTACTAACCAATTTCTGATAAATGCTAATAAATTTATTTTCAAACACTTTGAAATTACTTTTTGTGAATTACATTTATATATCACTTCAAAAAAGAATGCTAATCATCATTTAGTAATATTTCTTTTTAAAATTTTGATGTTGTGTTACATTAAAAAATAAAAATGCCAGCAGATTGTACAAATAAATTGTCATTTTTTATTCTAGTTTTTATAAATATATAGTTGTTGTTAGGTGCCGTACAGTTAGTTCTGACTCATAGCAACCCTATATACAACAGAAATAACCACATCCTGGTTTGAACCTTTAGGGTTGGCCCCATCATGAGACACGATGTCCCCTCACTAACCCACTGAGCTGTGGGGGACAGCACCGGAGACACAGTGTGGGAATTGTGACTGGTCTGACTGCTCCACCTACCTCCCTCCAACTAGGGCAAAACATGAAGGGAGTCCAACAGGGCAGCCAAGGGAACAAAACAACGAAGTCCTCCAGGAATCCTGAAAACAGACTTCTGACTCAGGAGGCAGGAATTGTCACCTCATCAGACCTAATTAGAAAACATTCATAAGGTCCAGCAGATAGACCTGGAACTATTTATAGGTTTTCTTTTTTCATATCCATATGTATAAGATAGGCAGGATTGTTTACAATCCTGAGGAGTAAACAACGGACTGAGGGTTCGGGGTGGTGGGGCGGGGAGAGGAGGAGGTGGAAGAAAGGTAAGGAGGGAATCAACAAACCCAGGGACAAGGGAACAACAAGAGATATAAAAATCAATGACGAGAAGTGCATAGAATTCCAGGTGGGATTTGATCAAGTACAATGTACCCAAGAGGAATTACTGAGAGCCAAATGAAGGCCGAACATAATACTAGAACAGGATGAAAGTAAAGGAAATAGTGGAAAGGACTAGGAGGCAAAAGACATTTATAGAGGTATAAATATAGGAATGTATATATGTAAATATATTAAAATATAACAATAACGATATAGGTCTATGTATACATATTTATATGTTAAGTATTAAGATAGCAGGTGGACATTGGGTCTCTACTCAAGTCCTCCTTCAATGCAAGAACACTTTGTTCTACTAACCTGGCATTCTGTGATGCTCACCATCCTGACACAATCATAGAAGAAAAACTTGGTGCATAAGCAAATGTGGCGAAGAAAGTTGATGGTGCCTGGTTATTCGAAGATATAGCATCTGGGGTCTTAAAGACTTGAAGTTAAATAAATGGCTCTTGATCATATGCTACCTCTTTAAAGGGCTGAATGTCGGTGGTTCTTTTAGCTACCGTGGTTTTGTGCATTCTTTCATTTTTTGTAATGCTTCTTGCAGAGTTTCGTATTTTGTATTAGAGACTTTCAATATTGAAACATAAGGATGGACATTTTTCTTTAGTTATTTACTTTAAGATAAACTGAGTGTGCTCTTCCTTTTTGATTTTCTAACTCTGTCTCTACACATTACATTATAATACTTTGTTTTTCCTTATTCTGTCAATTGAAATGTTCGGTTCTTTTCATTTCCTTCAGGTGTCTTGGTTACTCTACAAAGAGCAAGTTTCACATCCTCTTCTGATATCTACTGTGATTTTGCCTTCATTTTGAATGACCATTTGCTTCCTTCAATGTATGATGTTCTTGATGCCTGTCATTCTACATCACATCATGTCTTCTGTGCTTATTGTCCAATATATTAAATCTGTTTTTGAAATGTTCTAGAAATTCAGCTAGCATATACTCAAGGTCTTATTTTGGGTCTCCTGAGCTTGTTTTCATTTTCTTCCACTTCAACATGAACTTACATATGTGTAATTAAGGGTCTGTTCCAGAGAGGGCCCCTGGCCTGGATTTAATTGCTGATACTGAACTCCTCCATCAATTTTATTTCTGTACATTCCTTTAGAGAAATCCACATGTTGTTGAAAGTAAATATGTATGATGAAGTTGTTGGTCTTGCAAAATTCTACCATTCAATCTTCTACCACCAATGCCATATTTCCAATTATTGTTTCTTCTTCTTTGTTTCTTTTGATTTCTAATCACTAATGATTATCAATGGATCTTGATTGCTTATTTGATCAATTCATTCTTTAGACATTGGTAATATTCAACTTCTGCATCATTAGCTTTTGTGGTTGATGCATTTGAATAATATTTATATTGACTGGATTTTCTTGTATCAGATATTTCCTATCACAGACAGCACTGTACTTCAAAAGAGGTCTTGAAATGTCTTTGGGAGTACGAATGCTATGTCATTTCCATGGAATCTGTTATTCTCAGTATAGTAAGCCATATGGTTTTCTGCTTCAAAATAGCCAGTGTCAATTCATGTCAGCTCACTAATGCCTAGAATATCAATCTTTTTGTGTAATGACTTCCAGTTTTCCTAGATTCCAATTAGATATTTTCAGTCTGTTGTTCTCATTTTGAGTCATGCTCATTAGCAAATTAGGATCTCAAAGGCTTTACTACTAAACGCTTGACTCATGAAAGCTTTGCTCCTGGAGGCTTAACTCCACCCATCTCATTATGGCTGGTTTACTTTGAGAAGACTGCTCTTCTTCATTCATCCTATTTTGAAGGACTTCTGACTTGAGAGGTGCATCTTCTGGCATTAGCTCTGACAAGATTCTGCTGCTAAGCATGAGCTTTTCAGTATCTAACTATGTTGCACAGCTATCCATCAGGTTTTCCATAAGGGGCTAAGTTATCTGGCGTGGACAGCCTACTCCTTCTTCATGGCTTTTTTTAGTCTGGAAGCTCTGCTGAAACCTGTTCATTTTGGGTGACCCTACTGGTATTTAAAATAACAACAGCATAGCTTCGAGATTTCCATCAGCACACAAGCCACCACATTATGAAAGACTGACAGACAAGTGATGGGTTGGTGTTGTTAGGTTCCACCAAGTCAGTTCTTACTCATACTGACCCTATATAAAGCAGAACAACACGCTGCCTAACAGTATGTGTTCTTCACAGCTGTTATATTTGAACCCAATATTGTAGTTAATGTTTCCATATTTTGTGCATCTCCCTCTTTTTTAGTAATCTTCTACTTCACAAAGCTAAATTACTTTGTCCAGAGATTCATTTCTCCTGAGAAGTCCAAAGTAATTCAGGCCATGTTTTTTCCATCCTAGATGACAAGGAATATCCTGGTTGCATTTTTAGGAGACGATTGCTTTGTTCTTCTGCTAGTCCACAATACTTGAAATATTCTTCCCAACATGATTGATCATTAGCATCAATTCTTCTGTGCTCTTCCCTATTCAGTGTCTAAAGTTGACATGTGTATGGTGAAAACGAAAATCCCTTCCCTTAGGTCAATGTTTAGGGTCAGCACGTTACATCAAAATGACACTCTTGCTCTAAAACTTTTAAAGATATATTTGCAGAAGCTTCGCCCAATGCAATATATTGCTTGATTTTTAAAACTGGTCCTTCCTTAATTGTATGTCTGAATAAAATGAAATCCTTGCCAACATCAATTATTTTTCAGATGATCATAATGTCAACCCTCAGTCCTTCTGTGAGGGGTTTTCTTTTCTTTACATCGAGTTGTAATCTCTACTGAAAGCTGTTGTCCTTTATCTTCAACAACAAGCACTTTAAGTTCTCATTTTATTTTGCAAGCAAGGTTGTTATCTCCATTTGGCAGATTTTTAATAAACTTTCCTCCAATCCTACTACCTACTTTTCCTTGATATAATACAGCTTCTTAGTTTATTAGCTGAGTATACAGGTTAAATCAGTACCAAAAAAGGACACAACCCTGATACACCTTCACTGATTCCAAACTTTGCAGTATTTTAGGTTATAAATATTACCTCTCAGTCCATGTAGAGATTCTGCCTGGGGCTTGTGGAATTCCCCTTCTTCTCAATGCGAGATAGATAGATATAGATATAGATAGATAGATCTATCTCCACACAGCCAAATGCCTTTACATATAAATTAAAATACAAATAAGCATCTTTCTGGTGTCTTTTGCTTTCAGCTAAAATCCATCTGAAGTCAGCATGTCATGCCACCTTCTGAATATACCTTGAATTTCCTGTAGCTCCCTGTTGATATACTGCTGCAACCAGTGTTAAAAGATCTTCAGCAAATTTTATGTTGAATTTGGTATTAATGATGTTGTTCTATAATTTATGCACAAAATTGGACCACCTCATCTTGAAATGGGCATAAAAAGGTATCCCTTCCTGTTATTGGCCATGCAACAATCTCCAATTTTCTTGATATAGAGAAGTGATTGTTTCCAGTTTCAGTGGTATCCCATCAATGTCTGGACCTGTGCTGTTCCCTGATGCTTTAAAAGTAGCCTAAACGTCCTCCTGCAGTATTATTGGTTCTTGATAAGATGATACCTTTACAACAGCTATGAAGAAATCAAATCAAGTTACATGTATTTTTTCCAAAGGAGCTCAGCACTCCCTCACGAACCCTTGATAATTTGTAAATTATTATTTTGTCATATCTTGCCCTGTCCGATGTCTCCCTTCACCTACTTTTCTGTTGTCCATCCCTCAGGGAGGAGGTCACATGTCATCGTTTCCCCCTTTCTAACCCACCCTCCTTCTACACTCCTAGTATCACCACTCACACCACTGGTCCTGAAAGAATCATCCGCCCTGGATTCCCTGTTTCCAGTTCCTATCTGTACCCTATACCAGTGTCCATCCTCTGGTATAACCAGATTTGTAGGGTAGAATTGGGATCATGATAGTGGGGGGGTGGGGTGGAGGAAGCATTTAGGAACTAGAGGAAAGTTGTATGTTCCACCATTACTACACTGCACCCTGACAGGCTCGTCTCCTCGATGCGACCCCTCCTTAAGGAGATGCCCAATTGCCTGCAGATGGGCTTTGGGTCTCTACTCTGCACTCCCCCTCATTCATAATGATATGATTTTTTAAACATATGCTTAGACATCGAATCTAATATTCTTCCAACAAGAATAACAATGAAAAATAATGTCACTATTTTTTAAAATAATAATATAAATAGAAAGTGGAGACTAAATTGAAGAATATATCAAAAGTCACTACATTTCTAACCCTGAGTTCCTGTGAAGGTGAACTTGTTTAGAAATAGGATCTTGACAGATATAAGCAAATGGATGTGTGGAGGTTAAATTTTAAGGAGTTAAAATGAGATCCTTAGAATGGCCTTTAATCTAATCTGACTGTTGTTCCTGTAAGAAGAAAAGAGGAGACACAAGACAGAGATAATGTCATGTGACTACAGAGGCAAAGATTAAAAGGAGGGGTCTACAGGCCAAAAGTAGAAATAATCACCGTCAACACCAGAAGTTAACAGAAAGTTGTGGAGCAGACTCTGTCCTAGGGCCATCAGAGACAACATAGCTCTGTTAAAAATTTAATTTCATATTATTAACTACAAATGATATTAGTAAATACCAAATGGTAAGTAAATATTGTTTGTTATTTTGAACCACAACATTTGTGATAATTTTCTGTGACAACTGAGAACACTAAGTCTAGATTCAAGAAGGGTAGAAATGCAAGTAGTGGCAAAGAGGTGAAGAGAAGAACATACAAGTTTTTAAAAACCTTCTTTCAAGAGCAAAGGGCATTTATAGAGGTCTAAATAAAGGGATGTACATATGTAAATATATTTATATATGAGGATGTTGAAACAGATCTATGTGCATATATTTATAGGTTCGGTATTAAGGTAGCAGATGGACATTGGACTTCCACTCAAGTACTCCCTCAATGCAAAAATACTTTGTTTTATTAAACTGGTATTACATAATGCTCACCTTCCCGACACAATCACTGAAGACAAAGCAGGTGCATAAGCAAATGTGGTGAAAAAAGCTGATGGAGCCCAGCTATCAAAAGATATAGTGTCTCAGGTCTTAAAGACTTGAAGGTAAACAAGTGGCCATCTAACTGAGAAGAAACAAAGCCCACGTGGAAGAAGCACACCAGCCTGTGTGATCACGAGATGTCGAAGGGATGAGGTATCAAGCATCAAAGAACAAAAAAAATCATATCATTGTCAATGAGGGGAGTGCGGAGTGGGGACCCAAAGCCCATCCATCTGTAGGCAACTGGACATCCCCTTACAGAAGCATTATGGGGAGAAGATGAGCCAGTCAGGGTGCAGTGTAGCAACAATGAAACATACAACTGTCCTCTAGTTCCTAAATACTACCTCCCCACCCACTATCATGACCCAAATTCTACCTTAGAAACCTGGCTAGACCACAGGATGTACACTGGTAGAGATTATAACTGGAAACACAGCGAGTTCAGGATGGATGATCCCCTGAGGTCCAATGGCAAGAGTGGAAATAATGGGAGGTTCGAGGGAGGGGAGGGTAGAGATTGGGAACCGATTACAAAGGTCTGCATATATCCTCCTCCCTGGGGGACAGACAACAGCAAAGTGGGTGAAGAGAGACATTGGACAGTGTAAAATATGAAAAATTAATAATTTATAAATTATCAAGGGCTCATGAGGGGGGTGGGAAATGAGGACCTGACGTCAGGGCCTTACGTGGAGAGAAAATGTTTTGAGGATGATGAGGGTAACGAATATACAAATGTGCTTTATACAATTGATGTATGTATGGATTGTGATGAGTAGTATGAGCCCCCAATGAAATGATTTAAAAATTATTTTTCCATATTTATAGTGGTCTAAATAAAGGTATGTACATATGTAAAAAAACAAACAAAAAATCTTTCAGACATATATGCTAATAATACTAATGTAAAAAGAAATAAAAGTTATGTTAGACAGGGTTCTCTAGAGAAACAAAGCCACAATGCTAACAATTTTATATATATTTATACAGATAGATTGATGTATAACATAAGAAATAAACAGTTAATTAAATTATAAAGAAGTACAAATGGCTGAGTGAAACTCACTCATGTGAGACAGTCATGAGACACTGGCAGTCCTTCAAGTCTTAAGGGCCACAGGGTAGTCCTCTGTAGAGCAATTCAGGCTATCTGGGCACAGGCAGCAAACAGCAAGGCAGGTCACCAACAGTCAGCCAGATGACAGGGACCAACAGTCCCCAGCTCAAGAGATGTAAATTCCAATGGTGTGGCGAAGCAGGTCTTGAAGGAACATCAAATTACAGGGACACAGTCGATGGGTTAGGTGTCCCACAGGTAGTGTAGCTTGCAAACTGAAGCACAGAACAAGTAAGGCAGCCGCACAGTGGTCCAATGATCAAAGAGCAAGAGACAAGAAAGGTGAGGCTCACCGAGCCATTTATCTCTCCGCCCTTCAATTAATCCCACAGGTGTTCATTGGCCATGTTGGCCAATAAACCTACCTATCACAAATTAATTTAATAATTTGTAAAAATTCCTGTCTTTTGTGCATTTCTTCTTTTATTCTTTTGGAGACTATCATTCAGATTCAGTTAGAACCCTTCTTATGGTAGTAACTAATAAAAATCTTCAAAAACTCTATTTGCAAATACGATCAAATTCACAGGCACCAGAATTAGAATTTCAATCTTAATTGATACATTGCAATTCATAGTAACTATATAAAACTCCTGTTTGACAAAGTTTATCCAAAAATGCTATTTAATATGTAGTTGATGTCAATACTGTTGCTAGAAAGGATATCTTCTCTTGGTTCTTTTTGGTAATAATATTAAATATAAGAGAAGGACCTCTATTAAAATTTCTATACCCCACTCTGATAGATGTTAGTATATTTTTTAAGTCAAGTGAGACTAACAATATCTTCAATAACCTTTGTTACACTTATCCTCTCCTTCATTCTCCTAATTTTTTTCCCAAGTAACTCCCCTTGTAACTGAAAAGGTCTCTGAAATGTCTCCCTTTTTTAATGGCAGAATAGCAATTTCACGCTAAATGCACGAGAGATCTCATTCCTTGGGAGCACATATCTATTAATCTTTCCCTTTTCCCCTGCTTTTTAAAAAACAGTAGGCACATTTTGCATTGTATGTTTTTAACAAAATTTTAAAAACAGCCCTATTTTGCAATTATACATGTCAATTATGTCTGCAATTACACTTGAAATGTTATTTCTCTATCTTGACTTAGAGAGACTGCTAATACAGTCACCTTCTTTCCAGTGAGACAATCACACAAATGGAACAAAAACTGTTTTTTGAAACAATTTACTAAGCATAATGTTGAAACTAAATATTTAAGATGTTTACATCTTCCGCTTATCATTTTTTATGCTTCTTAATGCTCATGTTTGTTTCCTATGTAAGATGACAGGCAGTGGGAACTGGAAGGACTGTATACCACAAGAATATCATGGTTGCTACTTAATGTTCTGTCCTCTCTCTTGTATATAAAAGAGTCCCACAAGTGTATTCTCAATTGTATTTAGTGGAGAGCTCATTATAGAGTGTGTAACATAACAGCTAGCGTCGGAGTTCTGATGAATGAACCGAAAGGTGATTCCCAGTGCCTTGCACCTTAACATTCAGTATGCAATGCCCACAAAGGAGTTGCTAGTCATGTTCCCTCATTAGAAAAAGAGAAATAGATAAAGTAGTTGTGAAATAATAGCTATTACCATAAATAACCTAATTTGCAATTTAGAATTTGAAGCATAATCACCAAGACTGAGTGAAAATGGAGATGTCTTTGTATTCCAAGTTTTGAGTTTCCAAAATCTTACTACTCTATTGATTATTGATTGTTCTTAAGTATATTCACTTTTTCATGATTTATATTCATTTATTCCTAAATTAATATATTGATTCCTTTACAAAGTCTCTCTCTGGATTATGGAGATAAACAGTCTGCAATACTCAGAAACAAAGGATTCCAGGAAGGCAAATAGGAAGACAAACTTTTGTGCCTCACGAAAATTAACAATAATCTTTGTCCTTTCAACTTACTGCAGGCACAAGGATAGGCATCCTATAGCCAGTGGGAAAAATGCAGTCTGTGGCCATTTTAGTAAATAATTGCAATACAGTCAGGTGCATTAGTTTATATATTTTAATGGCTACTTTCATGCACAATTGCTGAATTTAATAGATTTTATTGACACTATAAGGCTAGTTAAGTGGGAAATATTCATTATTTATGCATTTACATTGAAATGTTTCAACAATGGTGAGCTAATTGATGATTACATTTGTATATCATTCACATACTTTATATCATCTGAAGATATTTAATTCCTAAAAATAGGCAGGTAAAGTATATTTTCATGATAGAGCTACTGAGATGAAATCCCATGTGTAGAGAAGTTTTATTAGCAAGATAGTTTTAAACATTATATATATTCTGTAATCCAGGATGGTCATAGATTATTTTATGCTGCAGTTCTTCCTATAAAGAAGAGTGTTTTCATGTGCATTATTGATGATGGTTGTACCTATTATAACAGACATAAATTTAATTAGTCAAATGCAATAGTAACTTGATTACATTGAGCTCTCACCCAGTGAATTTAAGTATGGAAGCCAGAATTCAGATGCTAGCCACAAAATAGTTGATATTTCATGTAAAAACCAAACACTATAAAATTATTAAAATGTATAACTTACTTAGAGTTATTAGATACAATTTCATATTAATAGTACATAAACAGGGATATGCTTATAAGCAGAATAATTTTTTTTACAGTTTGTATATTTGAATCATGTCTCACAACAGTAAAAGGGCAGGCAACTTTGGAGGAATGCAGCCTGCTTAATATTAAATGCCTTGCCCTTCAGCTGTGCCATCCCTGCTCTGCATGTTGACGTTCCCTTGGGCACTGCTTCATCCTTTATCACACAGTTGTAACATAGCATTTTAGCAGAAGGGCAAGATCTTATACCTAAAAGGAATATGTGAACTTATCTTCACCTCAGCCCTCTAAAAACCATAGGAGATTTTTTTTTCCATTTTATTCTTGAACACTCCATTTCTGCCACACTTGTAACATTGTGTTATGCATTGAATTGTGCCCTTCCCCCAACCCCTCCCAAAATGTTACATTCATAATATATAGCACTTGTGAAGTAGACCTTTTGGGGAAAGATTATTAGACGATATTACCAATTAAATTAGCATGAGGTTTTATCTGAGAAGGTATGACCTAATACATACTGTCTGAATACCATTTATTCAAAAAGAGAAAGGAAAGAGAGACATCATAAAAAGGTCTTTTGACTTCGAAGTTTTGATGCAACCATAAGGCAAGAAATACCTGGGGTTACCAGAAGCTGGAGGAGTAAGAAAGGACCTTTCTCAGCATAGCTTCCCAAATTTATTTGACCTGTCACCTCTTCTTCAGGAAGACGAAAAATTACTCAGTGCCTTCTCCTGGCGTTACAATGTTGTACCCTACCTCGTAATCTTTTGCAGCAGCCCCCTAAGGGGCGCTATTGTCCACATTGGAAACATGAGGCTTCAGAGAAAGGTTACAAGGACCTGATGACACAAGACCCCTAATGGGGCTCTGAAGTAACTAATGTTTCGTGGTTGCATGTTGGACTGTGATCTGCAAGTTTGAACTTAGCAGTTTGAAATTCTGCTGGTCAAAGATGAGGTTTTCTACTCCCTATGAAGAATCGCAGTCTTGAAAACTCATAGGGGCAGTTCTACCCTGTCCGGTAGAGGCACCATGAGTTTACATTGGCTAGATAGCAGTGAGTTTCTGTTTGATAACACTCTGACTTTGAACTACTAAGACAGAGAACTGTGAAATAATTATTTTTTGCTTTGAAAGTTACCCAAAAGTTGGTATTTTTTTGGCAGTACATATTCACCTCCTCAAATAACTATTAAGTGAGAGATAGCAAACACAATGTTTATAAAACTGTCTTGCCTCAACTTCAATAATATTTGCAAGTATTTTTAAATTTGCTGTAGTTAAGAAAATAAATACGAATGTGAATAATTATTATTTTTGCTACTCCATCCAAATGTTAAACATTAACATTACATTTCTATTTCTTCTTTAATGGATGAACACACGTTCAGGGGTTAAAACAACACAAACACCCTATCTTCCTTTTCAGAAGGTCAGAAATTCTAATATTAAGATGTTGGCATGACTGCATTCTGAGAATCTCTCCCTACTCTAGGTTCTGTGTAATTAGCTCAGTGGTTAAGTGCTGGAGTGCTACCAGAGAGGTTAGTGGTTCAAATCTATCTAGTGGCTATGTGGGAAAAAGACCAATCTATTTTCATAACTATTAACTCCCCACTCCAGAAATTAAAAAATATACATATACATATAGAAAATGTTTACTCTATCACAAGCGGTGGGATATATTTGATAGCTCCCAACAACAAACATTGTCTGCACTGTAGGACTTTTCTCCATCTCGAGAGCACATCTCTCCATCCTCGGGTTCCACTATCACATATCTGTAATTGAGACCATGTGCCTTCCCTCTTAGAAGGATTCATAGAGACCTGGTGGACGGTGGAAGGAACTATTTCTTAGAGATGTTCTAGTTTCACAATTGAAATTCTGTTTGAGCCCATTGTGTTCATGGTGTTAATCCATTTCAAGGGTCCTCCTCTTTTTTTGCTGTTCCTTGTATTTTTCCAGTTATTGTGCCCTTCTGATAGTATGGCCAAAGAACTTGAGACAAAGTTTTGCCCTCCTAACTTGTGTGGAGCATCTGATTGCACTTGCTCTAAGAAAAACTTCTTTGTTCTTCTAACAGTCAGTTAATTACAGCTTCATTATTCTTTGTCAGCAGCTTAATTCAAACACATTGATTCTCTGCAATCTTCCTTATCCATGTTCCAGATTTCACCTGCATATGAGGAAACTGAAAAGATCATGGGTTGGGTCCAGCAAACCCTAGTTTTGAAAGTGACATCTTTGCTTTTTAGCACTGGAAAAAGATCTTGGACAGCAGATTTGTGCAATGCAGTAGGACCTCTGATTTCTTGACTGCCACTTGCATGGGTATTGATTCACTTCAAACTTTCCCCCATTTGTCATGATGTGATCTATTGGCCCAGTTGTGAAGACTGGTTTTCTTTACACTGAACTGTGATCCAGACTGAAAGCTTTATTCTCTTATCTTCATCAGTACGTTCTTCAAGATCTCTTCACTTCAAGCAAGCAAGGTAGTGTCCTCTGTACATTCTAGGTTGTTAATGAGCCTTCCTTCAATTCTGATGCTTGCTTTCTTCTGCTGCTTCTGCTTCTTCCTCTCTTCCTCTTCCTCTTCTTCTTTCATACCCATGCCTCTTCTTTAGAAAGTTCAGCTTCTCAGATATTTGTTCAGTTTACATTTTGAATAAATCTGGTAAAAGGATACCAAATCTCTCTCTGAGATGTTCACTAAATTCAGGAGGGATACACTCAGGGTTCTATTTTGGTTCCAATGGATTGTTTTAATATTCTCAGGGTTAACATGTACTTTTAGACATGCAATTGATGGTTGGTTTCCCAGTCAGCCCCTGGTCTATTTTTGGCTCAGAATATTGTCCAGCCCCATCATCACTTCCCACAGAGACCATCAATTTGGTTCCTTTGTATTCCATCTGGTGAAGTCTTTGTGTATAGCCAACTTGTCGATTTTTTTTAAAAAGAAGTTTTAACAATAAAGAAATTGTTGCTCTTGTAAAGATCTCTCATGTGATTTCCAACTTTGTTTCTATCACTGAGGTTATATTTTCACCAGTAATTACCAATGCATCTTGATTGAATGTTTGATCAATTTCAAATTAAAGAAGTTGATAACATGTTTTGTTTTCTCATGACTAGCTTTAGTGATTGTCACATAGATTGCATAACACTTGTATTAACTGTACTTCCCTTAAGGATTATGGATACTATCCTATTACCTTTAGCGTTGTACTTCAAGTTATATATTGACATTTTTGTTTTGACAATGTGTGTCACGCAATTTCTCTTGAAGTTGTCATTCCACCTATAGTAAGCCATATGATTATCTGATTTAAAATGGCCAATAGCAATTTATATAAGCCCAAATATTTAGATATGAATCGTTAGATTTTACATTTCATTTTAATTTTTGATGGCATCAAGTTTTCCTAGATTTATTCTTTGTACATTCCAGGTTTTGATTATTAATGGCTGCCTGTCATGATGTCTTCTTTTGAATCATGCCCCATGAGGAGATGTCATTACATATTTCTGCCCCATTCATGTCGTTAAGGTTAACTCTGCTTTCAGGAAGTAGCCCTTCTCTGGTCATATTTTGAGTGCCTTTTGGCCTGCAGGGATCATCTTCTGGCCCTATATCAACCAGTGTCCTGTTGCTAGGCAAGATTTTCATTAGTAATTTTTTTTCAGAAGTGAAGCACTGATTCCTCCTACCCAGTATATTCCTAATTCATAAGTTCTGATTAAATTTGTTTACCATGGGAGACCCTGCTGGTATTTGAAATACAAATGACATAACTTCCAACATCACAGTTTTTTGTGAGCCATAGCATTATAGTAGACTGATAGAAGAGTGGGATTTAGCTCAGATAATTCTGTATTGTGTGATCACCCTGTGCGTGTATAAGATGATTGGCAGCTTCTTTGTTGTGTATTCACCAACAGTTCCTTCCATGTGGAGACCATGAACAAGATGTCCAGGATCGACAAATATTCCCTTTGGTGAAATCATGCCAATAAAGAACCACTTGCTTTGACTTATGAGAACATACATGCTGAGTTGAAATCAGAGAATCCTATTGATAATTGAATAAAACTTGGGTTCTATTCAGAAGAAGGGTAATAAAGGATACTGGTAAGTTATCTGCAAAAAAAGTTGGACATTGAATAAGGAAGACCAAAAAAAATAAACATGTTTGCATTGTGGTGCTGTTGAAAAATATTCAAAGTACCACGAAATGTTAGAAGACAAATCTGTCTTGGAAGAAGTACTTGTGAGACTTCATCTTACATTCTGTGGACATTTTGTCAGGAGAGACCAGTACCTGGAGAAAGACCTCCTGCTTGACAGAAGGACGGTGAAGAAGAGGAGCCCTCCACCAGCTGAATTGGCACAGAGAGCACACGGCCAGGCGGTGCTTCCTGCGGTAGCACATGGAGTAGCTATGAGTGGGACAGATTCAAGGGTACCTGACAGCATCGACGGTACCCACACTGTGCATCAGAGCAATTCATTTGTCTCTATCCACTACTCAAAACGAAGGGTATATCCAGGAGCATTGTTCTGTTTCTTATTTTTCTTATCCTCAGTACCTAATATCTAAAAGGATTTGGATACCTTTTTATTAAGGGCATATTTAAATTTCTCATTAGGAAAGGTATGTTTGGCGGTATTCCACTCTACCTAGCAGGTATTACAGCATTATATGTTTGAGAATGCCTTCAATGGGAAAATATTTCCAGATTTAGGGAACAGACATTTTTTGCTCTGGAGAGATGAAGGCAGGGTGATGAAGTGGAAGACAGGGGTGAAGGAGAGGTGAGGTTACTATTTTTAAGCGAGGTAAGCTTGATGTCTCTGTGAAAAAAAAGAGTGCAGTTACCACGATGGATATATAAATACAAGAATGCACCTGTCCAGACCACTCACTTGCTAGTTGCTCAGAATTAAAAACCCAACGTTGAAATTGTGGTTTGTGACACAAGATGCCACTATTGATTTTTTCTATGAACAAGCAAGCCATTTCTAAAGTGCTTGTCCAAATCAAAGCTTGCTTGCATGTGGGCACATTGGGATGCATGACTGGTTTCTGAAACTCGCATGCTTGACTTAACGGACTGACCAGAGGATATATCATCTTTTGATTGGAGCTTCATTTAAATGTTTCTCTTTGCTTGCTTAGTCTCTCTAGTTAAAAGTTAATCAGTTTCTCAACTACTCAAGTTGTTGAATTTAACCGAAATAGTAGTACATGACAAAGCAACTTACACTTCTATAAGTTTACAATTTAAAATTTTGTGTTATGAGTACACATTTTGATAGTCTATTTTAAGTGGAAGTTTATTGTTATTTTTAAAGATAAAATAAAATCAACTTAAACCAAAACAGAGTTAAGTCTTCATAACTTAGTTTATTCAAGATCATTGAATTTCACATGATATGATTTCAAACTTATTGACCAGCTTTTCTTCCTAAAACCTCAGGATTGGTGGCCTTTACTTCTAATCCCTTACAGGATCGTTGCTTATATGCTTAGCAATTTGTCACAGCTTGAGTTTCCGCTTTCATTTAATAACTGAAACTTAAATGTTACATTAAAACCCTACTGGTCTGTTGCGCAGTGATCCATGGGAGAATGGTGAACTTGTGTCTCCGTAGATTTGTTAGTCAGCTAGGAGGGAAAGCAACGGTGACCTCATAATGTCAAATCCCATTTAGAGCTGGTGAATAGGTTGGATGGGGTACTTGATATCTTTTGAGCTGTATTAAGAAATACACTTCTGTGTAGGAGGTGGAAAGCCTTGGTAAATTAATGTGAAGATTGTGATCTATCCAGGTAATTTAAAGTTGAATCCTATCATACAGAAGAAAACAATGCAGTTAATAAAGGTTCAGACTTGAATAAACAATTTCAAGGAACACATACATTTCAGTAAATACTTGTACTAATTCTGAACTTCCACCTTCACAGATTCCTGCCAGCAATTTTTGCTAAAGTGTTATTACCAAGGAACTGTTTGTGGCATTTATATCTTCTTTCACAAGCAGAATAACCAAATTTATTGGTGGGGTATAACCTGGATTTTAAGATTGTTTCGTGTATGTTTGTTTAAAAAATATGTCAGTAATTTTGAGTTACTTCTAGACTTATAGTTTTTCAGTTATGTTTATCAAGTCAAAAGTAGATTATTATTTTTGTAGGCAAAACTAATTTTTATGTATTCATAGATTTTAATGTCATAAAATGATAAACTGTATTTTATTTAGTTGTCAGGTTTACTCTTGGGGTTCATGCTAGGTCATGGTTACTCACTATGATGTGGGAAAGATGGTGCTTCCCAATAATTGCCATAATTACATCATCAGGGTGGGAATTTCAAGAGATCAGCTCAGCAGGACTTGGTGCGACTATGTTGCACAGATCTCTGCAGTATCTAATTGTAAAAGAAAAATGCATTATGTATAAATATTTGTTGAGTGACTTTCTATATTGAAAATCTGAATAGAAGATTACCACTTCCATTACTTTAAAATTCTTCTTTTCAAAGGAGAATTATATGTCTTTTTCACATCCAAATAATCATTTAATCTTTCATTGATTAACCTTATACTTTTTAAATCTAATTATATTATTCTTTAAAAAAATCTTTCTCAGATTTGAAGACCTATTCAATGGTTTTAGTTAACGATCAAACTGCTGTTGGTGACAAATTAGGCCTGGTTAAACTGAGTGCTGTTCAATGTTTGCCTCTCTCCATCTGCCATCAGAGGTCAAACAGAGCCATTTATCACTCACAAACTCAACGTGATTTTCTATGACTGTGCATTTGCGCCTGTTGTTTGATTGGTCCAGATTGAAATTTGTCTTTTTTTAATAGTTGATTCAAATGTCCTCACAAATGCAGAAAGCTACACTGCACATGTATCTTTTTTATAAAAAACTTCAAGGATTACGTGTGTTCTTTCCAGCCCACCAGTCAATGAGTTCCTTGAGAGCATGGACGTGTGCAGCAAAGACCTTAGACGGCTATGCCGAGTGATCATTTTATGCTTTCCTCATGTGTGTTCCCCGTTTTGTTGTTGTTCGTGACCTTTCCTTAATCAATGGAAAAATGCCATATTGCCTTGAGGAGAGTTAGCACCGTGACAGCAGGACTGTTGGGTGTTAATGCTTACTTTCAAGGACAGCAGCAGGCTTTCATTTCACAGCGACCTCGTGCTTGCCGAGCACAGCTGATCCATAAGGCTTCTGTTCTTGTTGCTGTTCTCTTTTTAACCTTTTATTGTGAACTAAGGGAAGTTTTACAAATCACACCATCAGTTTTACTTTTAATAAATCATATGCATTTTGTTTCTCCTCATCCATGGATCTTCACTCACTCTACTTCCTCCTCGTGCTTCTGGTTTCCCTTCCTCTCCCTTTCCTAACCTTCTGAACTCGGGCACTGGGGAAGTGCAGTTCTCTTGAGCTCACATGGATGTATATATAATTCTGTTTTTTAACCATCGAGGTGGATTCTGTTCCATACCTGAATGGTGATTATAAGGACTGTAGACTATGGGGTCCAGCTTGTATTTGTTCTAACCAACAAGATGTGACAGTTTTGGAAGAACATCACCAGACCTATTTTGCCAGTTTCTTCTTGGGTAGGTTTGAATGGCCCATTTTTGTACTAGTAGTTGAGTTCCTAATTGTTTGGGTTATCCAGGGAGTTTCCGTTACAATATACTATATTTAAAATGAAAGTAAGATCTTTTGAGAAAATCCTTTCAGAGTTGACACTGAAGAAGTCAATTATAAGTAGATTAGAGGAGAAATCATACTAAAGACAAGGCCATAAGATAAATGCATATAATTAAACAAGGTTTCGTTTGTAAGGTGCACAGACAAGAGCAATGGGGTATGAACTCTGAGGAATGGGTAGCTAAGAAGGAGACCAGATGGAAGCAGATCGGTAGGAAACATATATGAGAAAGAAAGTAGCTAAAAGAAGGTTAGCAAATGTCCCATGTCTACTTTTCTCGTTGCTCTACTTCTGTCTTCACAGGATTACCACCAAGCTTTACTGCAGTACTATGGGATCACAGTACTATGGTTTGTGAGCAGTTCCCATTTTTCCTTGAATAAGATCAAAGAAACTTAAGTGAATATAAATGAGTACTTTAGGACAAGAGACTTTGTAGTTATATATTTCATTATTTAGTGATATCTCATTAAGTGTTTGAGAAAGAACATGCTTAATATAGATTCAGTCATCCATTCAATATGATTTGGCCTCCTTGATGTCTCTTGGTTTCTACCTAATTTTAAGATCTGAGCATTATCACTTCAGCTATCATTGAAATTCTTTTCAAATTTTTGTGATTTAAACATAAAATCCGTGGAAAAGAATGGGCACACTTGCTTGCTTTCTGGGAGAATAGACTCAGTAAATGTGATAACAAGGTGAACGTTGGACCAAATGCATTTATATCCTGTTCCTCACAAGTGCAGAGCCAATCTGGAACTCTAATTCCTTGAGAAGATGATAAATGTTTTCTGCCAGTCTTTCCAACTGAACAAACTCTGTTTGATTGGTATTAATCACTCCTGGCAGGCTCTGGTCCAGCCTGTTAGCTGGAGTTTAGGTGAGAAGCTTGTCATCAGTATCACACGATGAAGTGAAAGTGTACAGGACAAAGAGAAAAAATGTTTCCATTTACCTAGTCATCAGTGTGTCAAATTAAATAATATGTGAACTATCTCTTGTCAAATGAACAATTTCAATTGCAAATATTTACTACATTTATTCCTACTTCATTGTCTTAGTTTGAAAATATAAAGCTTACTGAATGAGTTATTTGTTTATATGAGAAGTACATTCCTCATTTCCCAAATTTTCTAAGACATCAGACCCTCTTCCTTAAATGAATAAAAATCAGTCCCAGTTCCCCATAAACAACCACACAAACATAAAGAACATGTGTTAAAAGAAGCTGGACTTAGGGTTGAGGTAAACTGAAAACTAGAATTTGAGATAGCTAAATAGGATTTAATTTTTAAATAGTTTTATAACGCAAAATGTCTTTTTATTATGATTTGAATTTTTTGGCTTTATAATCTGCCATATTTTCTTAATAGATACTAGCTTAAAAATATTTCAATTAAACATGCAATACCCTTTGGGAGCAGAGAGTGATGGATTGCCCCACATTCTAAACTAACTTAATCTGAGTGCTATTCTCCTAATGGTTAGACAGACCAATAGCTGGTGCTCAGTAATTCGGATCATGGTGAATGTAAGTACAACTGAACCAAATATTGCCTGATCCTGTGTTGTCTTTATGATCAAAAGCGTGGTGAAATTCATCTTTACAATTAATGTGTCCACTCATTTCATTGATGATTTACTCTTCTCCTTGACCCTCTGCTGGATGTCTTCCGGCAATGATGAATTCTCCTGATAGCATGCCTATAGCATTATTCTACTGTGAACCATAGGCTGTGATTGGTCAATGTTTAAAGTAGATTGTCAAGGCTTTATTTTCAGTCTCTAAGCCTGGAAGCCCTACTGAATCCTCTTCACCATGGATAAAGCTGATGAGATTTGAAATACCTGTGGTATAGCTTGCATCACCATTGCAACACAAATGTCATCACAGTACAACTAGTTAACAGACAGGAAAATAACTAGGTAGTGATAGCTAAACTGGGAGGATCAGGCTTCATGGAGAGCAAAACTAAGGCAGGAACCATACTGCTTTATTTGACATACTCAGCTTATTTTTCCTCTTATTCTGTGAGAGAACTTATACACATTACCATTTGAGCTAATGACCACTTCACATTGCATACGAGAGGTGTATGCACCAATTTAAATTGATATCTTGTAGAAAAGATAGATATTTCTTAAAATAAAATAGTTAATTGGTGTCAATGCATAACCTCCATTATTTCAATGATTAATTAATTGTATTAATTCTTAAGGTGCACCTTGAAGCTCTCACTCGCAAGTTAACTCAATTCAATCTTTTTGAAGCCCAGCATTTTGAAGTGAGGAAGGAACATAGGTGAGCTCTGTATGAGGAAGAAAAACAGTATTTCGAGAAGACTATAGTGTACTCGGCAATTATATCTAACCCGTTCTATGAAGATAACACAGAGGTTATCCTTAGACTATGTTTTTAATAAGTGTATAAAATTATAAGTGCTAAAATTTTTTTTAATTATAAGTGCTAAATAACATGAAATACTAAAAATATTTAATGAAATTAGATTTTAGTTTGAATGGAAAAGATAAAATTGGTGCTGTTAGCCTTCTATTACTTTTTGTATCTAGCCTAGTGTCTGTCTAGATGCCAACGTCTGTTTTGTTTCATGTTAATTTTCATTTTCATTTATTTTAAACTAGATTTTTCATAATGATCTCATTGCTTTCTGAAAGCTGTTGGAATTCCTTAGGTTACAAAGTATTAAATAACAGTAGTTCATTTAATCTTCTTAGGTTCAGTGTAATATACTTGATATGCTTTTCAAAAAAATTGGGAATTTACCATTTAAATTTATGATGAAAGAACTTTGGTTTGTATGATACCCTTTTTGGTGCCACTACTGAAGTCACATGGATTATTTCTCTAAGCAGCTTATACTGAAAGACAGTCCTTCTTTTAGTCTCTAAATATCAAATGCATTACCATCACTATAAAGACATTCACTCCCAGTGGAGAAGGCCTAGTAGGGCTTGATCAAGAGCAATGTAACCAAGAGGAATTACTGAAAGCCAAATGAAGGCTGAACATGATAATGGGGCAAGAGGAAAGTAAAAGGAAATAGAGGAAAGAGGTAGGATGCAAAGGTCATTTATAGAGGTCTAAATACAGACATGTACATATGTAAATATATTCATATATGATGTTATAGAAATAGATCTATGTACATATATTTATAGGCTTAGTATTAAGGTAGCAGATGGACATTGGGCCTCTACTCAAGTACTCCCTTGATGCAAGAACACTTTATTCTAATAACCTGGCATTCCGTGGTGCTTACCTTCCCGACATGATCATTGATGACAAAGCAGGCACATAAGCAAATGTGGTGAAGAAAGCTGATGGTGCCCAGCTATCAAAAGATATAGCGTCTGAGGTATTAAAGCTTGGAGACAAACAAGTAGCCATCTACCCGAGAAGCAACAAAGCCCACATGGAAGAAGCACACCAGCCTATGTGACCACGAGGAGTCAATAGGAACAGGTGTCAGGCATCGTAGACGAGAACAAAAAATCATATCACCGTGAATGAAGGGGAGTACAGAGTGGAGACCCTAAGGCCATCTGTAGGCAACTGGACATCCCCTTACTGAAGGGTCACAGGGAAGAGACAAGCCAGTCTGGGTGCAATGTAGCTCCATTGAAACATACACTTTTCCTCTATTTCTTTAATGCTTCCTCTCCCACAATATCATGACCCCAATTCTACCTTACAAATTGGCTAAACCAAAGCATGTACATGGATACAGAAAAGAGCTGGAAACACAGGGAATACAGGACAGATAAATCCCTCAGGACCAATAATGAGAGTAGCCATACCAGGAGGGTAAGAGGAAGGTGGGGAGAGAAAGAGGGAACCAATCACAATGATTAGATATAACCCCCGTCCAGGGAGAAGGACAACAGAAAAGTGGGTGAATGAGACACTAGTCAGTGTAAGACATGAAAAAATAATAATCACTTATAAATTATCAAGGGTTCATGAGGGAGGAAGGGAAAAAATGAGACGCTGATACCAATGGCTCAAGTAGAAAGAAAATGTTTTGAAAATGATGATGGCAACAAATGTACAAATGTACTTAAAACAATGGGTGGATGTGTGGATTTTGATAAGAGTTTTATGAGCTCCCAATAAAATGATTTTAAAAAAAAAGATATTCACTCCCAAGATGGAATATTGGCAACTCTGCTTTGGGCTTATAAAACTCATAAAAGAGACTGTTAAATGGAAATTTCTAGTTCTACAATCTCATATTTATCCAGGACTTGTCTTATACTTTTAGAATTAAAAATCCCTGGCCAGGTCATATATATATTAAAAATAAAAAAAAACTTTGACCAAGCTGCAGAAATGAACCCAGGAACTAATGGTATTCTCTGTAAGAGTGGGTTCCAAATGACCAGGACTGGATTAATAATTGTTAACTTTCCAACAGCCTTTCTGATTTTGGCCTCCATTTTTATACTGAAGGAACTAAAGATAAATATGCACACCCAACTAAAGAGTTAGAATGCCCTATTTCAAGTTAGTTTTAATACCAATTCCGCATGCTAATTCATATCTTCCAGTTAGGGTATACCTGAAACCTGCTCTTTTGTCCATTATAAAGCTGTTCCTGCCTCCTCTGACTACTTATAAGTTTCTGCCAAATGTAAAGGATGGTAACCAACTCCTTGTTATCGTAAGCCCTGAGCAAGTAGCCGGTGTCTGTTCTCTTTTGGTGCTCTTCTCTACTGATACCATTCGAATCGCTTTATAACGAATCCACATGAAAGGGTAGAAAGTTTTAATTTATCCGCTATAAAATTTCACATATGGATTGCTGCATACAAGTAACCCTGAGCATTGTGGGACTTTGTAGGGCAAGATCACTGTTATCTGTAAAGAACTTAAAGCTGTTATGAGGGTAGGGAGGCCTCTGGAGAGGCTAACATAATATTATGTTATGTTATTATCATAAAAGTGAGGATTGGAGTGTTGGGGTAGGAAGATTAGGATGCCCTTTTGCCACACCCATAAAACCCAGAAAAAGAGGTAAGGATGCCAATAATGGGAGACTGGGTGCTAAAAACACATTCAGTGGACTAGGGTCTGGTCAAAACTCTCCCAGTGACTTTTACCCACAAAGCGATTAGACAAACCACTGAAACACTCTAAGTTCCCTGTGTCTGCTTCGGGCTCCACTTACCCCTAGCCAGTTCCAGAAGGACACCATCTGACACCCCTTCCTGCTCCCTAGATCTGAGACCTGCAGCGAGCAGTAATTTCCTCAGGCTGCCCTCTAAAAGTGACCAGAATCCCAAACTTGTGGTGCGCCTCCAAGAACTAGCCACAAGACTTCACACCAGAGATCCCCTCTCTGTCACCTGCCCAGCTCCTGCAGTCTAGGGCTTTGCATCTCCCCTCCCCAGCAGGAACAGAATGAGTACATTGGCCATACCCTTTCCCCCTCTCCCCAGCTCCAAATCTGCCAGTATGGGTAACGATGGATAATTAGACTCTTATTTTCAGCAAGTGAAGACCTCTGGGTTATTTACCAGTGACAGAACGCAGATCCGCGGAGCACAACCTGCAGTGCTATGTAGGACAGAGCCAGGCATGACATAGGAGTGGCCCCGGGGGATATTTCAGATCCAGTTGGACCCAAACCCACTCTGCTAATCTGTTCACCCTTCCATAGAGGACAGTGTGGCACAGCCCCAACACCAGGGCAGCCCACAAGCCCATTATAAAAAGGGGGAAAAATTTTAAAAATGTTTTCAATTCCAATTTTCAACTTTCAACTTGTGTAACTTTGAATGTAAGGCACCAGACATCTGTCCATTAGCATAACAATTACATAACAAGATAGCCAGAACTCTAATAATCCCCAGAGTACAACCTTGGATGTTAATATAACAAAACAGAAAAAAACAACAGGTTCAGATAGCCACAGGCTAAGCCAAAACTGGCTCTCCCAGTTTTGGGCTCCACAGAGAATCTTGAAAAGGCTGAACATGGTAGCCAGACAGTTCAGACCAGGCCAATGCTCATGCTTCAGGTTTACTCCAAACTGACCCAATCCCCAAGATCCCCCACTGCTGCCAGCCACTAAGTCACTGGGGCACCCTGCCTACATAGCAGTCTGACCCACCACCGTAGAAGGTCACAGGTAGTCTTCCAAAACACTCTTACCAGTCACACAGAAAAAGAACTCAGGGCCCCTTGGTCTCTCAGGAAGATGGTACCCAGCCCTTCTAAAATGACATACTCCTGGATCAGAGGACTCAATATAGTAATGATGTCAATCTTACCCAAGGAACTATATAAATTTAACGCTATCCTGATTCAAATACCAACACAATCTTCTTTGAAGAATGGGATATTCTTCGATTTGTGGAGGTTGCTTTTGGTTTCCTGTAGTAGGGTCCTATAATTTTCCTTGTTTACATCTTTTGTTTTTTTGTTTAGATATATCTCTAGATATCTCGATTTGTTCTTGGCTATTGCAAAGGGCACTGCCTTCTTAATCTCATGTTCCATGATCTTGTCCAATGTATATAGCAGTCCAATAGACTTCTGTTTGTTGATCTTGTATTCTGCCACTTTTCCATATTCCTCTAATGCTACCAGGATTACTATTGTGGAGCTTTGGGAATTTTCAATGTATAGAATCATGTCGTCTGCAAATAGTGATAGTTTCACTTCCTCCTCTCCCAGTTGAATACCTTTAATGTCCTTCTGCTTCCTTATGTTGTTAGCTAATATCTCCAGTATGATGTTAAATAGAAATGGGGACAAGGGACATCTATGTCTGGTGCCTTTCTTCAATGGGATTACTTTCATCTTTCTTTGTTGCGTATGATGTTGGCTGTTGGCTTTTTGTAGATAGTTTGTTTTAACTTGAGGAATTTTCTTTCCATTCCTATCTTCTTGATTAGGAACATGTGTTGGATGTTGTCAAATAGTTTTTCTGCATCTATCCATATTGTCATATGATTCTTATACGTTTTCTTATCAATGTGGCAAATAATGTAGAGTGACTTTCAGATGCTGAACCATCCCTGCATCCCTGGATTGAATTAATCCCACCTGTTCATGGTGGGTGATATGTTTTATGTACGTTTGTATTCTATTGGCTAATATTTTGTTAAAGAGTTTTGCATTTTTGTTTATTAGAGTTATCAGTCTATGGTTCTCTATTCCCGTGGGTCATGTAGCTAAGTACAGTCTCTGGGGAAAGCAATCTAGAGATATTTAAAGCAAATGGAAATTGAGTTAACTTATGACCTAGAAATCTCTCTACTAAGCATATATCCAAAAGAGGTAAGGAATAGGCCATGACCAGTTGTTTGTGTTCCAATGTTTATTGAGGCATAATTCACAATTGCCAAGAATTGGAAATAATCTAAATTTCCATCGAAAGATTAGTGAATTAGAAAACTCTGGTACATACACACAATGGAGTACTACACATCACTAAAAAGCACCGAGGATCACATGAAGCACATCGTCTAATGGGAAGAGTTAGAGGATATTTTGCTTAGCAAAGTCAGCCAATCACAAAAGGACAAGTACAACATGTGTTCACTGAGGTAAGTATAATCAGCATAGTAGGTATAGAAGAAAATTCACTTATATTACACTATACGGGTTGAGGTACAGAGTTGAGCGGGGGATAGGCCAAATCCAAGGATGCATATATCATTCCAACACAAAGGAAAAAGGGGCCAGGGGAAGGGGGAAAGAGTGAGATTATGGCACTGGAGAAGTAGGGCACTAACCCACCCAAGGGGAAGGTATTGTTTATATCTCCACAGAATTAGGAGTATGCATGCATACCCCACCATGGCAGGCAAACCTTGAGGGCAACATACCACATAGAGCAACTAATGAACAAAGTGGGCTACAGGGCTGGCCCCATTCAGAGCCAAACTGGCCCCTTCCCTAAAAGTATGTGCTACAGAGGACAACACTAAACCTACAGGTTGGGGAGAGGATCCAGTCTGCCATGCCCACAAAGAAGCAAACCAAGAAGGAAAAAGAGAGTGAGGGTCTAGACCTCATGTTGGCACCCCAATCCTGAGGATGACATGCCTCCATGGAGCTGCTAAGGCACAGAGAGGACTGTAGGGCTGTCCATAGCTTGAGACATGAAGTCCCCTTGCTGGAGCATACTGCAACAGAGGATAATACTGTTGGTGGGAGCAAGTCAAGTCTGAAATCCTCACAGTGAGGTGAACAAAGAAGGGAACATAGCAGACCAGCAGTGGGGGCAAAGCCAAGCCACAAGGCCCCAGAGGAACCCCCAAAATAGACTTCAGGCTAGGAGGAGCAAATCCTCGAGCCCCTCAGGAACAGTGGGGAGATCGTCATAAAGGTCACCGGACAGACTTGGAGCTATGCATGCTTTTTTATTTTTGCTAGTTATTTTTTCTCTTTTTATTCAATCTTTTGTTTTGTCTCCATTATTATTGTGTTGCCTACCTATATAAGATAGGCTTGAGAAGAAAGTGTGAGGGGAAAGCAATGGGAGGATGGTTCCAAAGAGACTTGAGGCAGGGGTGAGGAGGCTGGTGATGGCACCAGTGGGTAAACATGCCATAGACAGGGGGGAGAGTAGGCAATTAAAGTCAAGCCATAGAGATCCTGGGGGTGTTGAAGCAATAGCAATTTAGCTGAGAGAAATTACTAAGAGGCAGAAGAAGGGTGAGCATGATGGTGGGGCAGGGATTGTGTGTGTAAAAAGTAAACACAGGAGAGATCTAGGAAGCATTGCTAAGAATAGAGGAATAAACATAGGCATGTACATATATAAATATAATTCATAAAAATAGAGCTTTGGGCTTATGTATGTATATGGCAATACATTGACTTTGGGCCTCTATTCAAGCCCCCCGTCAAGTCAAGAACACTTTGCTGAAGCAACCTAGCATGCTGTGATGCTTACCCTCCCGGCACAATCACTGAAGATAAAATGGGTGCACAAGGTGAAGAAGGTTGATGGTGCCCCACTAGCAAAGGATACAGCATCTGGGATCTTAAAGGCTTAAAGGAACAGAAACAAAAACCCAGCTGTAGACAATGGGACATGCCCTCCCAGAAGGGTCACAAGGAAGGGATGAGTCAACCACGTCGCAGGATAGCACTCATGAAGCACATAATATTTCTCTCATTCCTGAGGCTTCCTTGCTGCCCACTATCATTACCCCAGTCCTGCCTTTCACTTAAGGCTAGACTGGATCATGTACACTGGTACAGATAAAAGCTCAGGACACACGGAATCCAGGTCAGATAACCCCCCAGGAACAGAAATGGGAGTAGGGGTACCGGAAGGTTAGGGAGATGATAGGGAGAGGGGAGGAAGGGGGAACTGATTGCAATGATCTACACATAACCAGCCCCCCAACCCCTCAGGAGGACAAACAACAGAAACCTAGGTGAAGGGAGGCAATGGTAGTGTAAGATATGAAAATAATAATAATTTATAATTTATCAGTGGGTCACAGGATAGGAGCAGGGGAGGGAGGGAAAAAAAAGCTGATACCATGGGCCCAAACAGAAAGTAAATGTTTAGAAAATAATGATGACAATATATATAAAAATATGTTTGATACAATTGATGTATGGAATGTTATAAGAGCTCTAAGAGCCCCCAATGAAATGATCTTAAAAACAAAAAGATGTCTCTGTGATTCTTTTAAATATGTTTTATTTTATAAATAGTTGATGCTCATATATTTTGAAAAGTGAAAAATTCAAATAATTATAAAGACCGTAACTTAAATATTTAGATGCAGGATAAACTGCGATCACCAGTCTGTTATCTTATGGTGGCTTGTGTGTTGCCCTGGTGCTGGAAGATACGTCACTGCTCTGTCAAATAGCAGCAAAATCACCCAAAGGGAACAGGAGTGAGTAGAGATTCCATACAATCCACAGACAATGGAAAACAAATCATATGCACCCATCAGAGGAATTAACCACTGAAAACCTATGGATAGCATTGAAACATTAACATAATGTTTCAATAACATTATGAATCAAAACATGTATAGAAGCAGAATATTGTCAGATAGCGTTAAAAAAAAAAAAGAATCCCTTTGGTTAGCAGGCACTTAAAAGATGACTGAAGAAAAGCTGCCTTCTCAAAGTGGAGTCGAGAAAAATCACACAAACGGAATAAAACCTGTGAAGTAAGCCATCTGGAACCTTGACTTGCTGGTGGGGTAGGACTCAAATTGAGCAGAAATAGCTGACCATATGAACTAATAATAGGATTTTGGAATATATGTAGTATGAACCTAGGAAAATTGGAAGCCATCAACAATGAAATGGAACGTGTAAAACACACTGTCCTAGGCATTAGTGAGCTGAAATGGACTGCTAAAGGCCATTTTGAATCAGACAATCTGACAGTTTACTATGCTGGGAATGACAGGTTCAGGAGGAATGGCATCCCATTTACCCTCAAAAAGGACATCCTGAGAGCGATCTTGAAGCGCGACGCTTTCTGTGGTGGGAAAATATCTGTCCGCATATAAGAAAATCTAATGTTCTGGTCCGGGAGTTCTTTTCATGTGCCTAAGATGACCGATCCCAACATTCATAAGACCAGCCAAACTGCCTTTACACAACTTCTTTTCATTTATCGCTGCTTTACTCGGTCAGTAAATAAATACAAAACTATATGCTTACTACTTGTGCACTTTCTAAAGTATCAAATCAAATTGCTTATTTGATAGCAAAATAGTTAACTTAATAATATATGTCCTTGTTAATGAGCTCATTTTTCAAATTGCAGCTTTGTTCTAACAAATATAACAAAATTGAAATCATTGAAGTCATGTTCAATGATTACTTTCTCTCTGTTACATCTTACTAAAGAGTACAAAATGGTGTTTAAGAAATGAGTCAAATTCTAAAATGTCTCAATATAGTAGAAATCATACATTTTTCTGGACTTTTCAGCATGATTTGAAAATATTTTGTTTTTGAGAGACAAAAAAACCCTGCCCCTACCACGAGAGCAAGACAAAAGAGATGCTTTCTTGATTTGCTTCTTATCTAAGACTCAGATTCCAATAATGAACTTGGGTTATGTTTTAAAATAATCAGGGGGAAATAGATTTTATATAGAATGTGTTCTGCTGAACAAGGTGATGATGGCAGAGGGAGCAGGCAGGTCCCAGCAAAGAGGTGGTGGTCGTCTTTCCCTTGAACTTGGTATGTATCATCATCACTGGTCTGTCGGGGAAGAGGAGGGTTTTGTCCTCAGGTCAGTTTGGGAACTAGGTTTGTAGCTGGGTTACTGAATCATTAACTATCTAGTTTCTAAAGTGACTCTAAATGACCCCATAGGGCAGCGTAGGAATTCCCCTGTTGTTTTCCAGGACAGTAACTCTGCAGAAGTACAGTGCCTGCTCTTTCTCTAGAGGAGCGGCCGGCAGCCCCGTGCGTAGCCACTATGCCCACATCCACAGGGTGGCGCGGAGTGTGTTTGTTTGCAGCCTCCTAATCACCAGATCTCTGAGATATCCAATATTCTTCTCAAATCTGACAGGGGGCAAAAGCAGAGCTAGCTGGACCAGAACCAGAGGCAGGAGCGATTCCCTTGTATCATTCAATGTGAGGAGAACACAGAGAACAAGTCAGACATTCTCTCATAAAAGTCTTCAAGCTATTTTACATACATGTCTCAAAGACTGAGAACTGATGCCACCTGTGGACCACATCTCGCCCATAGAACTACATTCTGCAGGAGCCCTTGACCCCAATGTCAAGCTGTGGGAAGCAAGCACGCTGCTATTAAAGTTCCCAGAATCTCCTGTGCCTCTCCGGATTCTGGGGCCCCCACGGAGACCCTTAACAAGCTTTGGCTGGCACGCAGGCGTAGGCCAAGAAACCAAGCTGTTAACTGGACGGAGTGTATAATCCTCCTTCCAAAGCAAACCAACTGCCATCTAGCCCTTGCGGGTTTGCGAGGAGTAGAAAGGCCAGTCTCACCGCAGAGCTGAGGGTGAGTTCAAATTGCCAGCCCTGTTGAGCACAGCCCAGCGCCTCAGTGCTGCTCCTGGAACGCTCCTTAGTGTCCTCCTAGGAGCTGCTAATAAAACTCCCCAGCACTGCCTCTGTGGGCAACCAGAGGGAACCTTTCTCTCGATAAAAGACAAGCACTGAATTCCGGAAAAAATTCAGTATCCTAGATCTTACATACAACCCTTTTCTCCATCTCTGTTATTACTTAGAATCATTTCAATATCCTTCCTGTGCTCTAAAATATCACAAAAGTTCATTTAAAAATTTTAAATATTATTGTGATTTCACTTTTTGTTTACCTTGAGTGCGAGGTTTGCCTATTTTAATCACTTCACTGAAAGTAGCTTTCACTTTTTCTTGTATTTACAGGGAAAAATATTAGACAAGTAGCTTATCTCCTGGTTTTAAAAATTAATAGGCAATATATGACTATCATTAAGTTGTATTATTAGTGAGGGTTCTTTTAAACATATTTTGCTCTTTTTTTATGTGCCCAATTAATGAACTCCTTGCCCTATGATGTCTTTGAAAAGATGGGCTAGCATGATCTGGGCTCAATATTCTAATTTTAAAACCTGACCTTATCTCGCCTCACAGTTTATTAAAATGACAAATGTCAACAGAGCAAAGATGACAGGAAGTTGATCTTCAAAAGGAGAATGCTAATTTCTTAACCTAAATGACAAACATACGTGTCAAGTGAAAGAAATGCTCCAGCCCTGTAGGCCACTTTTATGGGAAGCAAACTAACAGGAGGTGGGTTGGCTTTGCTAGCCTACATCTATGAAAGAAGATTTATGCAAGTAATTCAAATGTTTCCTGGCTCCAATGATGTTGTGCTAGCAGACCAACTTTTAATAGATTGGCGATTTAATTTGGTCTCACACACCTGTTTCTCCCAAATAGTGCTGAGAGGTGCCCAGTCAATGATGCTACCTAAGAATAGCATTTAACTTCATGCTTTCTTTTTGTCTGTTTGTTTCATTTTGTTTTGTTTTCCCTTGCTTTTTATGGTGATATTTGTTATCTTACTTTTGGTCCTTAATGTGTTGATCTTGGAGTTTAATTCAAAAATGGGTTTTATGTATTCTTTTCAATTTTATTCTTGTTGCTATCTATTCAAGGGAAAGTAGCTGTGTGTGTGTGTGTGTGTGTGTGTGTATGCTTGCGCGCATGCATATGAATCTATATGGTGTGCTAACATTCTTGAAAAAATGGAATTGTAAGATAAGGCAAATTTTCCATGAATGTTTCAAAGGCCCTGTGAATGCTCCTTTGAAAGATCTCTGGGTGGCAAAAATTGGTTAGCATTCAATGATGAGCTAAAAGGTTGGTGTTTCAAAACCAGTGAGGGGCCGCCTCAGAAGATCAGCCTAGCAATCTACTTCAGAAAGGTGCGGGCCTTGCGAATCAGATGGAGCAATTTTATTCTGCTCCCATGGAATTGTTATGGTCAGAATCAACATAACCTCGTCAGGTATGACTAATGATACTCTTGTATATAACAGAATGATAGATTGCTAAATCTAAATTTTTTCAGTCATTTGTATGTCCATGTTTGAATTGTCATGGATGTGCTGTGTCTGTCACATTGAGACTTTCCTCATTTTATTTATACACTGTTTTATTGGGGGTTCTTAGAACTCTTATAACAACCCATATATCAATTGTATCAAGCACATTTGTACATATGTTGCCATAATCATTTCAAAATATTTTCTTTCGATTTGAGCCCTTGGTATCAGCTCCTTTCCTCCCCCTGTCCCCATGAGCCTTGATAATTATAAATTAATATTTTTTTCATATCTTATACTATCTGCTGTCTCCCTTTACCCATGTTACTGTTGTTCATCCCAAAGGGTGGAGGGGTTATACATTGATCCTTGCGATCTGTTCCCCAATTCTCCCCCTTCTCCCTCATCTCCCCCTTCCCCTCAGGGTATCTCTACTCCCATTATGTACCTGAGGGGCCCATCCTAGACAAATGGACATGGCCTCACGGAAGGGTCACAAGGAAAGGATGAGTCAGACAGAGTGCCATATAGCACTGACAAAAACCACATTCCTCTACTTCTTTAATGCTCCCCCTCCCCCATGATCATGACCTCAGTTCTACCTTACCCACCCGGCTAGACAGGCACATGTACACTGGCGCAGATAAGAGACGTTCTTCATTTTTATGAGCGCTCTTCTTTGCCAACTGTAAGCTCTGTGGTTGGTCATGCTATCTCACGATGAAGAAGTGTTCTGGCTGCATCTGTTCTAAGGCTGACTTCTTTGTCTTTCTGTCCATTCATAGTACAATCAGTATTTATTTCAAGTACCAACATTTGACTGATTTAAAAATATTCCATTGTTTTAATTTCCCAGCTTTTGCATACATATGAGACAACTGATGAAATTTTTACCTTTGATGAAAATATTTCATCAAAGTGAAATATTTGCTTTAAAATACTTTAGTTATTTTGTCATAGATTTGCTTACTGAAAGATGTCTTTGACCTTGACTAGTTTTAATGGATGTTGATTGATAATCCACATAGAAGGATATGGTTGAAAATTTGTTTTTTCTCTACGCATTATGCTGCTGTTTTTCAGTCCGCTTGTGAAAATTATTTTTCTTTACATCGGGGTGTAATTCATAATGCCTGCTAAAATACTTATTCAGAAACACTTCACATAAAATACAATTTGCCATTTTAAGTGAATGCTACGTGATGACCCTCTCCCATTTCCCTTTCTCCAGGTTTTGTGCTGCTCTTCTCGATGCTACCTTAGCATTCAACACCAAAACAAAACCTGAATGTATTGGCTCCCATCTCTGAAGGGCAAAAGTCTAAACCAGGACATTCATTCCAGGCAAAGATCATGTAGCCCTGGACATTCCTTAATTGCTTGACTTTTCCCCCTTTCTTTTGAGGTTTGTTGGGTCATATAATTATCCTGTGTCTCTCTATGTCTATTCTGTCTTTTTAAATAAGACAGCACTAAGGAGGGATTAGGGTTAGGACCTAACCTGCTCTGACATGGCTTCCTTCATATACTAACAACAAATAAACCTCTCTATTTCCAAATAAAGTCATATTTACAGGTACTTGGGTTAAGATTTTCACATTTCCTTTATGGAGAGACAATTCTATTGTCCACAGTAATGACACTGAGATATATTACGAGTCAGGCATATTTCTAAACATTTTATATAATTTAAGTCATTTAATTCTCAGAACATCTCCATTTCACAGACGATAAAATGTATGTACAGAAAAATGAAATACCTTACCCAGGATCACACATTTCCTTTTCAGTTTTATGTGTTCAGAGACAGAAAAAGCTGACATGCATTTAGGGAACACAAAACATTAAGAAATATGACTGCCACTTAACAAAATATAGGCCCAAAGGGGGAATAAGAGGAAAATCGTGTATGCCAGCTGTCTCTTCAGGGTGAATGTCAGAAGCTTTCATCTGCTCTGCTATTGACATCCCATTGGCTAGAAAAGACTCACATGGCTCACATGGCTGCCAGAGGCTCTGTGAGATATCGTTATATTCAGACTGGCAATGTACCTAGCTAGCAATTTTCTACTATGATGGAAGGAGGAAAAAGTCAAATTAGAAAGGTAAGTCCTGATGTCTGCTACATAGATCAACTCTTTAAATTGATTTTTTAAAAATATTAAATATAGAAGGCATGGCTTTTATTTTAAGTACCCTAAAAGTGGTTTCACATTTTTTAATTTGATGAGGAAGTGAGCATAATTTTAGTAATGTTTTTAGTTGTACATAAAAATGCCTGAAAGCAAAAACGTTTATATGCTAGACTGCTAACTGAATGTTTGTCAGTTCAAATCCACTCAAAAATACCAAAGCAGCAAGGTCTGGCCATGTTAACTACTTTCTAAAGATGAAAACCATATAAACTACAAGTCCACTCTAAATACACTGAAATGGATTAAATGGCATCTCATTTGGTTTATTTTTAATGGTGTCTACTAAATATCCATATGTGAACCCCTCTAATTAAACCATGCCATACCTTCTGAAAAAGTTCCACTGCCCTATTTTGCTCACTTAACTAAAGCAAAGATGTCTAAATCCCTACAAGACCTACCCTATTGATCTGAGTGTTTTCCTCTATCTTCATCTTCTACTACTTTCTGCTTTGAAACATCCCTTCTTGTTGTCAGAGCTGGAAAGATCCATGTAGACTTTGGGACATTTGTATTGGTGAACTCCCCACGGGGGGTGGGGGGGGAGACATTTCTCCAAATATACATAAGCCTCGCTTCCTCATCTCCTTCAAGTGTCTTGTATTTATGCCATGGTCTCAATGAGTCCATTGAGTGTCTATTTGCATTTCAGCTCTCAACCCCACCATGAACATGTCTTAACCATTTGTTTGCTTTACTGTTTTCATAATACTTAGCTTTTCTAATAATATATGTATTTATTACTGTTTGTTTTTTTATAAGGTGTCTTCTTCCACTAAATTGTCATATCTGTGAAACATATCCTTTCAACCAATGAAAGGATCTGATGATAGCTAATAGGAACTCAATAAATATATACTAGATTATTCCATGTATGAAAATGAGCTGGATTACAAGACCACTATGAGTTGGAATCACCTCAATGCAGTGCGTTTGGATTAGGCTGCTAGTGAGACAAGTTAATTGACTTGTTCTAGATTTTTCAATTTCAGAACAAATATAGCCAAGACTAAATTCATTTCCATTGAGTGGATTCGAATTCATGGTGACTCGGTACAGAGTTTTTAAAACTAAATATTTGCAAGAGCTGAGAGCCTTATCTTTCTCCCATAAAGGGTGAACCACTAAAATTATATATGTATAGGTAATTTACATATACATAGATCTCATATGTAATTCTATATTGTTTCATAGAATATGTCTTATAATTAATTATTGTTCCAATTAATATATTTGTGTGTGTGTGTGTGCAAGTGACCCCTGGTGACATAGGGCAAAATTGGCGGTTCATACACACCAGGTGCTCTGAGAGAAAAACATAAGGCTTTTTGCTGGTTCCTGCAAAGATTTACAGCCTCAGAAATACAAAGAAGCAAATCTTCTCTGCTCTGTAGTGTCACTGTGAGTCTCAACTCGATAGCAGTGGGTTTGGTTTATTTGTCTACTTGCCTTATGTGTATATATTTATATTTATATTATTTATATAATTACAATTGTATCAATTGGGGGCCAATGAACAAGCATTGAAACTCTCAAACTATAGAAATGCAAAGACATTGTGCTCTAATCTCAAAGCTTATTGTTTTGTTCAGTAATTCTTTTCCACTTCTGCCCCCTCTCTTTAAAACCTGAGGATGGAGTTTGGCTCTAAATCATCCACTTCATTAAGCAGCAATGTAACTCCTTCTCGCTTGTCCTGAAATGGTTGCTTGAATTGTCTTTGTGTTCTACCACATTTTGTCTCCACTTCCTTTCCTAATCTATTCTGCAGGCAAATCTAATTTCTTTTCTAAATTGAAGTTGTGTGCTGCCAGTTCTGATATTTTACTATCCACATTCTCATCAGTGTTATCATTCCTAAACTTCTGACTCAAAAGCATCACAGAGGATTGTTTTCAAATATATGGTTTGATTAAAGAACCATCTTATTTAAACATATAAAAATTAATTCTGCTTCTCATACTAGTGTCTGTGTATGTCTTTGCATATTCCATTGCCTCTTACTTGCTCGCATGCATTAAACACTGTCTGCATAAGAAGTAATTCAGGTGAACATGATTTGAACAACAGAGCTATTTCTCTTATGAGCAAAACTTGCTGTACATTTTCTGAAGATTTTGATATATTATTAATATTTTAATTATATACCATAATGTAATTATATAACATCCCATTATTTTATAGAATATTTATTGTAGGTTGACTTTCAAGTATTTCTAAAAGGCATTTAAGTATGATATATTTCAAAACATGCCTGTATATTACTTGTGGCAAGTTAACTTGGTTTTGAATTTTAAAAATCTGGAGGCATTTTTAAATTAATTATAGTCCTTTCAAGATATTAAATTGACTTATTGGTCACTTAATGAGACTTGGTGTGTTTGTGTTGTATGTCCCTATACTTGCATGTGCAATGTTACATATGCATATCCCTTTGATACCTGCATGGGGTTGCAATGCATGCACTACAAATTGGCCTTACAATCAAGAATGTGAAATGCGAATTATGTTCCTCAAACATCAATTTGTCACCATGTGAAAAGATATTTATGCTAAAATTTCATTTCCTTTCCTGCATTATTAATGATGTGTTATACTTGAAAGAAATTTCATCTTGAAAGCTTCTTGGAATCATTAATCCTCATGATTTGTAAGAAATGGTTAAGCAACAAAGCCCACAGAGAAGAAGCACATGAGCCTGTGTGAACACGAGGTGTTGAAGGGATTGGGCAGCAGACACCAAAGAACAAAAACCATCATTGTGTGACCACCCTGTCCACTTCAACACTGAAGACGAATGTGTGCATAAGTAAGTGTGGTGAAGAAGGCTGATGTTGCCCGGCTATCGAGACCTATAGCACCTGGGGACTTAAAGGCTTAAAAGTAAACAAGCGGCCATCTAGCCCAGAAGCAAAAAAGCCCACATGTAAACAGAACACCAACATGTGTGATCATGAAGGGCCAAAGGGACCAGGCTTCAAGCGCCAAAGGCAGGGGGCGGGGGGAGGGGGGTCATATCATCGTGAATGAGGGTGGCACCTGATGTGGACCCAATGCCCATCTGTGGGCAACTGGACATACCTTGCAGAGGGGTAGTGGGGAGGAGATGAGTCACTCAGGGTTCAGTATAGCAATAATGAAACTCACAACTTTCCTCTAGTTCTTAAACGCTTCCTCCCCCCAACTCCATGATCCTAATTCTACCTTGCAAACCTGGTTAGACCAGAGGACGCACAGCGGTACAGATGGGAACTGGAAACACAGGGATTCTAGGACAGATGAACCCCTCAGGACCAGTGGTGACAGTGGCAATACCGGGAGGGAAGGGGGTGTTAGAAAGGGGGAACTGATCACAAGGATCTGCATATAACCTCCTCTCTGGGGGATGGGCAACAGAAGGGTGGGTGAAGGGAGATGCCGGGCAGTGTAAGATAAGATATAATAATAATTTATAAATTATTAAGGGTCCACGAGGGAGGGAGGGAGGGGGAGGGAAAATGGAAAATGAGGAGCTAATTCCAGGAACCCAAGTGGAAAGCGAATTTTGAGAATGATGAGGGCAGCAAATGTATGTGTGCTTTACACAATTGTATGTATGGATTGTGATGAATTGTATGAGCCCCAATAAAATGATTAATAATAATAAAAAAAGAAGTGGTTAAGAATTTGTATTCTTACTCTGAAATGGGCAAAGTAAGATAGAGAACACATGGACAAACAGTACAACTATCAGACAAATGCACATACAGAGAAAATACTTGAACAAAAAATGTTGATGAATTTTATTCTATTTAATTTAAAAAATATATTTATGTATCACAAAACAATAATTTACAGCTAAATAAAGTAAAAGAATTCAAATGCAAAAATACTATCACTTCTCTTTCCATAAACTGGTAAGAACTGGAACATATCTATTCTTACGCCCAAAGTTACAGCAGTGAAAACTGAACGTGCTTCTGTTGTTCATCAGTAAGTGGAGACATACAAAGGTGTCCATTTAGAAAATGCCATTTAACACACCTGGTTTACTTAGAACCATATCTAACAGAAAGTATGTTTTACCCAACAACTTTTCAAGTGATGTTCAGATTTTTAACTTGCGTAACTGATGTTATAAGTGGGAGGCAGTTGAGGGGCTTCTTGGATGCTGTTTCAACCAATCCTCTATACACAATATGAAAAATCTTCTCATGTAGATGACAGGCAAACTTATCCCATGTTAAGATTAATACATTATAATTAAGTATGAGAGGAGAATTTAGCAAATAAGTAAATCCAAAGAGGGAACAAACAGAAATACTTCCAGAACAGGATCTCAAAGATGACCAAAACAAAATACAAGAAGAAATATTTCTATGAAAGAGTAGAATAGAAATAAAATACATAAACAGAGATTATACTTCACTAGAACAAAAGTCCAGGGAATGAGAAATGGCACCATTATGATTTCACTTTTGGTCATCATGCTTGGTTTATTTGTTTGGGTTATCCCAGGCTTCTCTGCCTTCTTGACAATTAGTTTGTGTCTTTATTATAAGACAAATCTTCGCAGTTTCTATGCTTGTTCAAGGTTCTCTCTCTTTGGTCTATAGGGCACTGGAGATCAGAGACAGTGAAATAATGTATTTTTGTATAGTTAATTCTTCTATAATATATACATGTTGCCACAAATTTGATACTGACGGATGGTAACAGATTCATGGATTGTGTCAGAATAAACTATGCTCTGTAGAGGTTTCATGGCTGTGATCTGTAGAAGTAGACCACCAGGCATCGATGCCAAGATACTTCTGAGTTAGTAGCTGAGTATTGGCAATCCCCTGCAGAGTTTAATGTATAGTAATTATTTGCTAGAAGAAAAAGAGATATATGTATAATAAGGAAATGACCAGAATTTCCACATGAAGAGAACGTCCAGAGAAAGTAATTGTAAGACCGAGTAATTAGTGGATAGAAAATATCTTTGGCCTGAATTGCCCCTGCTAACTAATCCTTTGACTCAGAGCAGCAAAGTCTGAGCAGCAAAGAATCCATAAAGACTATTTTTAATATTTTGTTTATTTACAAGTTCTACCTGAATACAAATAAATATTATGATATTCCTATTCTTCTCAATGTTAGCTATCTATTGTTTTCTTTGATCTGTGCAATCAATGCCTTTGTGTGGTTAATAAATCACACATAAACATCTTTCTGGTACTCCCAGCTTTCAGCAAAGATCCAGCTGATATCAGTGATGACGCGCCTCTTTTAATGTCTTCTTCTGAAAATGACTTGATTTTTGGCATCTCCCTATCAATGCACGTGCACGTCCTGCCAGTGCAGCATCAATGAATTGAAACATTTTATTTGATATGCTATCAATTCCTGGAGAACTCTGGGTTTTTTTCCTCTTTTTTTTTGAGTCCTTAGGTAAACTTTTTTTAAAACTATTTTATTGGGAGCTAAGACAGATGTCATATCATTCCATAATTCAATTGCAACAATCAGTTTTGTACAATTACTAACACAATCAGTTTCAGACATTCTTTTCCTCCTTGAACTCCTTGCCATCAGCTCCCCTGGACACTCTTTCACACCACTGCACCCTCCAGAAGCCCTCACGCTACTGGCAGTCCATATAGGCTCATCAATCATGGGTTTTATATAGTGAAAAACAGAAAAATATATAACAAAAATTCAAGGTCACCCCAATGACAAAACACATCTGAGATCATTACAATATGAACGAATAAAACACAAGAGCATATAGAAAATATTGAAATGTAGATAAGGCCCAACATACCTTGCAGGGGGGTGGGGGCAAACCTACAAGGTTTTAACCATTCAGGTCAGGTTTATCCTTTTGATATTCTATTGTCATCTCTTTCATGTACTCTTTTGTGGTAACCACTTTCCTCCCATCTCTCTAATATGGAGGCTTAGTTTTGATGTAGTTCCCACAAATGCACCTTGGGCTTGCACTCTCATCCATAGCCTCTGAAACCCAGATTCTGACAATTTAGGCTCTGATACTATTCCCTCCTTTGACTATGGATTATATGATTTATAATCCTTGGGTCATGGATATTGGTGTGTTTCTCCCATGTGGGCTTAGTTGACATCCCACATAGATAGCTGCTTGTGTAGAAACAAGCGTAGAAGATCCCAGAGGCTATTTTACCTGATTGCCAGGCACCATCTAATTTCTTCACCACACTTTGCTATAGCACCCATATCTTCTGTGTTCCCTTCGTGAGGGTGAGCATCAAGCAGGGCCATGATGCAAGAACTAATTGTTTTTCTTTTCTTTTTTTTTTTTCTAATTGTTTTTCAATTGGAGCTAGAATTTACTGTGACACAAAACCCATTCCTGGATCTATGTTTTGTTTGTTTGTTTGTTTGTTTGTTTTTTATCTGGCTTTGGCTTCCCTTCAAAACCTCCTTCTTAATTTATAACCCATATCCGTGGGTTATAATGATCTTCCATTAATGTTGTCTTTTTTCCCTCACTGATTTTATCACCTGTTTATAATTAATTGGATATTAATACATTAATCATTCCGTAGTTCAATGACACCAAGTAGAATTGTACAAGTGCTACCACAATCAGTTTCCAAACATTCTTTTTCTTCCTGGACTCTTGCCTTCATCTCTCTAACGTTACCTACCCCAAGTCATGATATTTTCAAAGGCCTCTTTATGGAAGCGGAAGCTGGGAAATGAATAAGGAGGAGCAATGAGACCTTCAAATTATGTCATTAGAAAAGTATACTGAATATCCTTTGGATTGCCAGAAGAATTAACAAATTCATCTTGGAAAAAGTACAACTAGAATCTTCTTTAGACAGTAGAATGGTGAAACATCTCTTTTGGTTCAGAATTTATCTTTAAATTTATTATAGTAAAAAAGAATAAATATTATTATATTACTTGTTGTGATTACCTACAGAATCCCCCTTCCTGCTCTCTTTGTTCATGTGGACTTTAATCACTCTCTAGGGCCATTTTCTTGGGGATTGTATAGCTTCCTTTTCAGAAATTTCTTGTCTCAAATACAAAGATAGAGACTATGTTTGCTTTCTGTTGTTTAGGGTTTTTTTTTCTCTCCTGTTGTTGTTGTATGTGGGGCAAACTTTAGTGTTTCGTTGTGTTTCCTTCAGTGTTTTGTTGGTGTTGTTGTTATTAAACTGGGCCTTGTTGATAAGGCAAACCCAAATTTTATAACGAGCCACCTCTCCAGGATTTGTTCTAATTGCCAGTCTCTCTGTCTAGTAACTTGGCTGGACTGGACCTCTGTGTCTTATTTCTCACATAGCTTGTAGCTTCAGATGTCACCAACCCCTCACAAGGTGCAGTTTTGATCATCTCAAATTCTTCCTAAAGTGAAAATGACTTTAGAAGAGCTCTCTTTGACCATCTTCTGATATGCTAATTCGTCAAGCACCACACCTAGCCATTGTTAATTGCAGTTCAGCTGTCTCTGATTCATGATAAACTTGTGTATAACAGAGAGAAATCTTGTCCAGTCCTGTAATATCACCACGAACTTCTATTTATTTGAGAATATTGTTGAAACTCCTGTCTATCCATCCCATTTAGGGTTTTTCTCTTTATTGCTGACCTACTTTACGAAGCATTTATTTATTTTTTATTTAGCAATCAATCTCACCTTCCTCACTTCTAAGGAGCGTTTTTGGTTATATTTCTACCAAAACTGATTATTAGTTCTTCTGGAGCCCACGATACATTCAATAGCCTTTACTAGCATCATAAATGAAATGCTTCAACTCTCTTTCAGTCTTCTCTTTTCATTGTCCAGCTTGGACATGAACTTGAGATGTCAATGTTTGCTTTATGTTTTCATTGATGTTATCAAATCATTTTTATTTTTATTACACTTATATAAGTAGTTCTACAACCCAATCAGATTAAATGGAAGCCCTTTTTCATTGTTAGTATTTTGGCTTGATTCCACGCTAGGAGGATTCATCTTCACCTTTTATTTCCCTAGGTCTATCTGTTAAAATCGTACATCATTTACCTTTACACTTGATAATTGTATGTACACATAACGTTATTTGTACCGAATAATAAGCTAATGAATATTCTCCTCGAGGGACAGAATTGTTTTCCCTCTCAAATACCATGATATAGATCATTGAATATGTCATTATAAATATACATGCATTATAGCCTAAAGCTGCACTGGGTTATTGAATGGGCTGCAAGTTCTGCAGTTAGAAATCCGCTCTGCAGAAGAAAGAAGAACCTTTTCTCTGTTGTAAAGATTTAGCATCTCAGCAACCTCCAGGACAGTTCTGTTCTGTCCTATAGGTTTGCTATGACTCAAATGGACTCAGTGGCAGTGAGTGAGCTTCATGGATTTAACCATAACTAAAGTACCAAGCATTTTGAGTTTATAGGCTTATGTGCAAGATTCTAGGATTTCACTGTATTATAAGATTCAAAGTAGTAATTGAAATTAATTGACCAATGGCAGCTAAAATGAACCTTTTTATATAAAACATATTGTTGGTTTAGGCCTAAATTCCAAATACTAATTTCTACATATTGTTTAACATTGTTCTATTTTATCCGTAGAAAATGCCATCAACAGTTGTTTTATATGATTTTGGCAGTTAGCCACAGAGATATTGCTACTACTTTCATATATACAACATTTGAAGCTGCATAGAATGCTACATAATTAACCTAAAAATAAAGGAGTCATGGAGAAAAGACTACACTAGGAAATTCACATAATTCTTTCATAATGTTTGACCCCTGTAGGTACTAGTGGAATTATTTGTTTCATTGACTTATAAAAATGCCTGTGCTACATTTAGATAGAACAAGAATGTGCAATAGATAGTAAAGCACATGCATTGCTTAGATGCACAAAAGGGGGAGTTAATATTTGGGATAAACTAGAATGATTTACTCTCATAAAGGTTTATGGAAGCTGACAAGAGGAAATGTACTATTGTTTTATATTTTTTCCTAGAAAAATATATTCATTAACATAACCATCAAACACATTATGCCATGGCAGTGTGCAGTTAAATGCATTTTGACTTTAAAATTTTTAAGTGCATAATGGTGTGTATGGAGCCTATAATTATTTCACTGTGGTAAACAAAAAATATACTTACAAGCTAAAAACCAAAAGCTTGTGAAATTCTACCTTATTACTACATTAATGCATTTATGCAAATAGAATGAAGTTATACCTCTTTGTCAGGAATAGCGATGGGTTCTTCAAAATAACATTCTGCCTCAGGTTGATCACTTCTTCTTCAAGGATTTGGTTCCTCACCCTATAATTCAGAAAGTTCAGTTGCCAACAAACCCTCAGATAATCAGTCTTGGGCAGACACAGAAAGCAAATTCAAAAGAAAAAGTTTAAGAGAAAGTCAATTAATTTCTACTGAGGGTTGTAACTGCCTTAGGTCATATGTAACTCTAAGTGGATTGGACATCCACATTTCCCAAAGAGATAATCCAGTATAATTATTTTGGTTTATTCAGGAGGCATTGGTCTCAAAATCTCCATTCCATATGTTAGAAATAAAATTGCTAAAAAAAAAGTGGTGAAACTGATGTTTATGAATAATTTAATCATAAATAAATTAATAGAATATAGAACATGAGCATAGATGATGAAAATATCCTGGGCTACTGAAAATAATCTATTTGTAGAAGTTGACACCATTTACACAAGAATAGTATTATGTGCCTGTCCTATTCTAAAATTAAATATGTAGATTGGATTAAACTGATAATGTTGTCAAAATAGATGTTAGTAATTCACTTGGTCTTTCTTGTTATGTATCTTTACATTTAAATATCATTTGAAGAAACTTTGTTTAGTTAAGGAAATTCATGTACTCAAGTTTTTGTAAGAATGGGCACAGGTTATTATAAGAATACACATGCCAAAGAAATCAGTGAAATATGTACAACCATGTCCAGGAGAAGGACACATTGAAGAGAAAGTTTATTCTACTATTACATTATTCATTTCAGTATTATTCTCCTAAGTATTACTTTCTTCAGCTTCTGTAACAATTTTAAGTTCAGGGTCTTTCAGTTCCAAGTCTCCTTTTTTTTTTTTTTTAATCGTTTTATTAGGGGCTTATACAACTCTTATCACAATCCATACATACATCAATTGTGTAAATCACATCTGTACATTCATTGCCCTCATCATTCTCAAAACATTTGCTCTCCACTTAAGCCCCTGGCATCAGATCCTCATTATATTTCTTTTTTTCTTTTTAACATTTTATTAGGGGCTCATACAACTGTTATCCCAATCCATACACACATCAATTGTGTAAAGCGCATTTGTACATCGTTTCTCAAAACATTTTCTCTCCATTCAAACCCCCGACATTAGGTCCTCATTTTTATCCATTTTTTTATGATATAAGGATCTCAGATGGTGCAATGGTTTAGTACTGCGTTGTTAGTTAAGTGGTTGGCAGTTCAAACTTATCAGCCACTCTGAAGGAGAAAGATTTACATCCTTGTAACCACGTGGGACAGTTTTACTACTACCCTGTTTCCCCGAAAGTAAGACATCTCCTGAAAATAAGACCTATGTACAGTTTTGCCTCTCACTGAAATATAAGGCATCCCCCCTAAATAAGACCTCCCTGAAAATAAGGCCCCCAGAAGCTTCCATAACTCTGGACTCTGGACCGTAGTGGCGGGTGCGCCGCGCAGCTCACTGTTGGCCACAGCGCAGCCGGAGCAGACAGGAAGAGCGAGGTGTCTTTTAATAAAACAAAAAACAATAAATGTGTACCGTATTCTTCTTCATGGAAAAATAAGACCTCCCCTGAAAATAAGACCTAGCACATCTTTGGGAACAAGAATTAATATAAGACATTGTCTGATTTTGGGGAAACTGGGTACCTATAGAATTGTTGTGTTGCAATAGACTCTATGGCAAGATTTTCGTTCTGGCTGATTTTGATTTGTGATTCTTAGATGGAAATTCTGCAAACCACATGGCTTCTGTGCCCACTGGCTGAGAGATTCTCAGATCAAGGCACACTAAAAAGAGACTGCAACAGGGTCAAGGGAGAAGAGAACTATTCCTTCCTCTGTTTCCAGTCTTCTTTTAGTCTTTTTCCTGTTCCTGTGAGTGTCCTCCTAGCGGTGCTTGTCACCGGACAAGCAGTATTCCCTTCCTTCAGCAACCACTGAATCCAGCATGTAGCTCTTCCTACTCTGCAGAACCAGTTACACTCCTCTTGCCTCGAAGAAAGCATATCAGGAGTGCATAGGATCTCTATGATGACTATAAAACCATCACTCCCACCCCCCCACCCCCTGTGGTTTCAGGGACAACATAAAGCACAAACACAAAACCATTCATAGTGTTTGCATTGCAGAACCACAGTGAGCAGAAGATCAGTTGTCACTGCCAACTATGCAACTATAATTCTGATTCAGAGTGGCACTGTGTTCAACCTAACATGCTGTGTCATTGTCACAACATTGAGTCCATAGGTGCATCCACTGTGTCAATTTATCTCATTAAGGATTACCCTCTTTTTCACTCATCCTCTGTTTTCTGAACATGCTTTTTTTCTCTAAGATTTAGCCCCTCCTAATAGAATCTCAAAGGCATGGGAGCCTAAGTCCCAGCATTCTCACGTCTACAGAGCATTCTCTGTATACTTCTTTCAAGATAGATGTGTTCATAATTCTGGCAGTGCATTTTATATCCAAAATTGTTCATGAACACCATAATTAAAAGGCAGCAATTCTTCTGCCCTAAACTGAGTTTTCTAGAATAGCAAAGTCAAGAGTGAGCGAGAGAGAGATTTCAAGGAAATTGCTCATATAAATTTCTGAGTTCATGCACATTTTCAAGTCAGCACGTTGTAGTCAATGCTTTAAAATGATCATTCAAGCCACTCACCTAAATTATGTGATGCACTGTGGTTAAAGTCTCATTTTGGAATGAGTTATATGTTATGATACTGAGACAGGGTTCAGGTGGGATATATTTTGAGTCTTTACTAGAGAATGTGACTCAAATCATTATCCTTAGCTTTCTTAGTGGTACGATCTATAGATTAACCTTCATTTTTAATATCTGTTTTTAAACAAGTCTTCACTTTGAGTTTTAAACTATTACTTAAAGGTAAACTACCAGCTGTCTGCTTAATTAAGAACAATAGGCTTGGGGTGAGAGAGCTAGCTGATACTAGATATGACCAGCTTAAGATGTGTTGAAGCAACAAATATGTCATCTACCTAAACTTTTGACATCAGAAGACAAAAGCCACACCTCCATCAATGTCCTGCCTGATGTGGGGAAGATGCTATCTTGGGGCCCCTCCACCATTTCCTAACTGCATAAAAGACAATTGAAGACTCACCCAGTAATAACCAACCAGACCACAGTTATAAAGAGTGCTAGTCTAGGACTTGGGTGACCATCTTAACATTGGTCCGGTGTACTTTTTGGACTAAGCAAACAAGACTTGCTTTCACTTTTGAAAATCTCATCCCTATAACTGTGCTGAGCAGATTTGGAAAAGTGTGCTTTTTTTTGCTCAGTAGCCTGCCTCTGGCTTGCCTCTGCCTGGCCTCCTGTTCTTGAGACTTGAGTTGTGGCTTATCATCCGATCTGACTCACAAATGTCTGCAGCTTGGTGAATAAGGCAGATCCTCATACTGAAGTCCGATCTTGACATTTGGGACTTAACAACTTGCACAACTATGCCAGTCATGTCCTTGAGGGCTCAGACAGTCTGTGAGGCATTGCAGTGAATTGCAAAACCTGGAGCAGGAAGGGGATATTGAGAGGTCAAGCTGTGTGGATACTAGGCTGATTTGAAATTCTTCACCAACATCATAATTAGAAAGAAACACATCTTTTATCCTATGCTAAGCATTCTTGAGAAGAAAAACCTATGAGAGAGATACAAATATTTATTTTAAGGAAATTGATCACATGGTTGTAGATGCTGGAAAGTTTCAAGTCCTTGGCTCAATAGGATGCAATCAATTACTTAAAATAATGCGTTAAGCCACAGACAGACCTCAAATTCAGGATCTAATGTAAAACCGAGCCTAGTGTAGTATAATGTAGCAGTACGTCTGCTGGCTATAATATAGAGATAAGTACTGTCACATCTCAGCAAAGTAGGACATTTGGACATTTTCAATATCATTGAACCTAGTCTTTTACTAATGCTTCTAAAAAAATTATTCATGCAGTCAGCCTGAAGGCTCCTACTGGCTCAAGACGAGAGCTTCCGCCGGTTCACTTAGCAGCAGGGACAGGCGGACCCGAGTCAGCATGTCATATGCTTCCACCGGTTCACTTAGCAGCAGGGACAGGCGGACCCGAGTCAGCATGTCATATGCTTCCACCGGTTCACTTGGCAGCAGGGACAGGCGGGCCCGAGTCAGCATGTCATCTCTGCTCCTACCTTACAGGGTATAGAAGCAGTCAAATTCAAGATTTGCAACAAAACAACAACAACAACAAAATGATGGGTGAGTCGAAGTCCATGATGCTCAGTTCATATATAATCATCCATCCCTACCGCCATGGCTACCTTTTTCATGACTCCATTGGACAATGAGGGTAGTGGCTAGGAAAATAGAGTGATTGGTGTGTTGGTCTGGGTACATTAGAGAAACAAATCCACAGAAACGCATATGCATAAGAGAGAGTTTTATATAAAGGTGAATGCACATCAACAAAACATCACAACTCAGTGCTCTCCAAACCCACAAGTCCAACATTAGCCCATATGTCTGACAACAATCCACAAATTCCTCCTCCATCTCACAAGACACACTCAATGATGCCAACTGCAGGAGGAAAGCCAAATCAGTGAACATGTAAGCATCTCAGTGCTGGCAGGGGTCTCCACACGGCTGCTCCAGCACCCAGGGCTGCATCGGGGTAGGTTCATGTGGGTTCTCCTCAGGGATGTCTTGCAGGAAGTGAGCCTTGCCAGCTGAAACAGGGAACTGCTTAAGGCAGCTTCACCCTGGTGTGACCATCAGAAAGCAAGAGACCGAGAACTAGAAAGGTGAGGCTCCCTGAGCCATTTATCTCTCCGCCCTGCAATTAACCCCACATGTGTTTATTGGCCAGGTTGGCACAATAAACTTCAACTGTATCAATTGGTTTCCAAAGATCATGTTATCCTGTAACTGGTGGATATTCAAATTAGACACATAATATTTTCACTGTTTAGGCCATTCAGAGATGTCTATCCACATCTCTTTCCCATACCTCCTTGTCACCAATTTCCAATAATACTCATCCAACCAAAGCATTGAGACCAGCCGAGGAGTCAATAATTAATCATGCATTTGGCCATTTATCCTCCCAAACGGGGTGAGCAATCAGATGCACTGATAAAAAAGTTGTCCTTTGGGAGAAACTTCCTTCACTATCATCCTTCAAGGAGGTCCCACATGTTGCAGTGCCTCTATTGTCCATTCTGTGTGGTAATTACTTATTTGCTGAACCATTTGAAATTCAACTATAAGTTTACCTTTTTCAGTCAACTACTTATAAGAAACTAGCGATGAATCAAAGAGTGCAGACTAGGAAAGAGAAGGTAACAAGAAAGTACAGATTTTGGAAATTTTGGCCCCCTTCTTTATGAAAATTACCTGGAGATTCAGTTCAAACCTGAACTCACACAGATCATTTTGATTTAATAATATAGTACTAGTGATCACATTCAACTTCATGCATCCATGAATTAAATGGCATTCAGTTAATGATGGGGAGTCAGACATGGTGACTTGGTCAGACCATGTCCCAAGGTCAGACATTCAGTCTGTACTAATGACTAGTAACTAGCCAAATTTTGTTTTACAATAGGAAAGTAGTTAGTCATCTCCAGGGGGTGGTGGGACTTTGATTCAAAATCCCAACAGTCTGTTCTGTGATTTATAAAAAGAGCTGCCAAAGACTAAAAAGCACTTCAATTTGTCACTGACACTTCAAGCACCATTAGACCACCTAGATCCTGTGGTGCAGCAGCCTGTCCTACTGTTTCCTGTCCTTCTCTTGTTATGGACCCCACCGATAAGTAGCAGCTTTTGAGTCACTTGATAAATAAGCCAAAGCAGAAAATCCAAAGGAGGTACATGTTGCCTCCAAAACCAAGGTCTTATCAAAAATCTGAATGAGGTATATGTTGTCTCCTTATTAGTTGTCTGAGTGATAAGGTGCAATGGTACATACTCCACTTTAATAGAAATACCGTGATAGCTCCCATATATTGTATACCTTGAAATGTTACTGATATGAGAGATTTTGCTTAGTTAATTTTTGATATCAGAAAGTTTTTTGCTTGGTTAATTTACTGATATCAGAATTTTTGCTTGGTTAATTTCCCCCCCGAGGGCATTTAAATGTCTTAATACTATGATTATCATCATTAATACTTCTTCCTTACACAGTCCATTAAGTACATTGTCATCAATAATGGATAGGCAATCCACAGTCCTGTGGACTAAATTATCATATAATGCTAGAGAGTTGCTATACCTTTGAGGTAGGGTAGTATAGGTGTGTTTTTGGCCTTACCAGAAAAAGGTACATTTTTTTATGGTGATCCCTTGAAGCAGGAATTGAATTAAAAGTATTAGTGAGATTAATGGCTTTATACTAGACACCGAGATATGTATTAATCTCTAGTTATAGAGCCATACCTATAATAGTAGCTGCAATTGACCCGATATCTTGGTTAAGTTTATGAAAATCCATTGTCATTCTCCAAGATCAATTCACTTTTCCTCATGCCAAACAAGTCAGTCAAATGGAATTGTGGTAGAGACGACTACTTTTTCATTATTCAAGTTCTTGATAGTGGTAGGAATATCCATAATTTTTCCAGGAATGCGGAATTCTTTTGAATTATTATTCCCATTGCTAATGGCAATCCTAATGACTACCATTAGTTATTTCCCACCATAATATCCTTTAATCCAAATGTCACAGATCTGATGTTTATTCTGAGTATGTCTACTCTACGTATGCATTCTAGAACTGGAAATGAATACAAGATGGTTTTGAAGATCCACTAGATTTGCGTTAAAGTGAACTTGGGGTAAAACATCATTAATAACTCCATCCATTCTCACTCTAAATGATGGGCTTCAATGGCATTTTGGGTCTCCCAGAATTAATGTCAATTCAGAGTCACTGCTCCAAAAGCCTGGTGATTTTCTTTCCCCATATGAGCAGTTACTTTCATAAGAGATTATAGATCTCTTTGGGAAAGGTTAAGAGCCCTGGTGGTGTAGTGGTGACTTGTTGGGCTGCAATCCATATGGTTGGCAGTTAGAAATCACCAGCTGCTCTGAGGGAGAAAAACTGGGCTTTCTCCTCTTATAAACAGTTATAGTCTCAGAAATTCACAGAGTCCCTATGAGTCAGCTTTGACTTGATACAGTCAATTTTTTGTTTGCTTGTTTGGGAATGATTAGGAGAAATAAAAAGCATAGTATACTTTTTTGGCAGTGTAGTCGAGCTATTCCCAAGGGTATCTGAGTTTCCCTTCTTTCAAGAGGTTTTGGGTCTAAATTGGCTTAATTCTGGGAATTGAATTCTGAGATTGAAATAATTGGATCATTATTCATAAATATGGAGATTGAAGTTATACCACTGTCCATTTGATTAAGAATTCTTCTTACACCAGTAACATAAATATTTAGTAGATTTCCTATTTATCTCTCTCACAGCAACATCATATTTAAGTAAGCCAATACCAGAAATCCAAATGAGTCAGATTGCTCTGATTACTCTTTTGACATTCCTTTCCATTTGAAAAGAAACCTAACTTCTGCTACCTGAATACTAAACCTATAGACATAGGCACATAGATCTATTTCCCCATCCTCATATAAATATATTTGCATATGTACATGTCTTTATCTAGACCTCTATAAATGCTCTTTGCCTCCCAGCTCTTTCCTCTATTTCCCTTGATTTTCCTCCTGTCCCACTATCATGCTCAGTCCCCACCAGAGTTTCAGCACTCCCTCTTTGTTACATTCCCCTTGATCATGCCCTACCAGGCCTCCCACACCCACCTCACCACCAATTTGAATCGCGTGTTGTTCCCTTGTCCCTGGGTTTGTTAACACTTCTTCCCTTCCCCCCACCTCCCCCTCTCCCATGTCCCCCGGAACTGTTAGTCCCGTTGTTTTCTACTCCAGATTGTTCATCCATCCTCCTATCCAGACATACCTACGGAGACAACAACATGCACAAAAACAAGACAGAGCAAAACCAAGCAACAACATACAACAAAACAGCAACAACAAGAAACCACTGACAAAGAACAAATTAAAACACAACAAGAAAGAAAAGCTTGTAGTTAGTTCAAGGATCATTGGCCTTTAGGAGTGTTTTCTAGTCCAGTCTGTTGGGGCACCACACCCTGGCCCCAAAGTCCACCTTTAGCATTCACTGGGGACCTTGCTGCTCCATTCCCTTGTTGTTCCACTACACTCCCCCAGTGCTTTGCCTCAGTGTGGTGGGGTCTGATCGGGTGCAATTCCCACACTGTGTCTCTGATATTGTCCCCTGGGGGACCATGGGTCAGTGAGGGGCATCATGTCTCATAGTGGGGCTGGCCATGTGGTTCTCTCTGTGGCTGGCTGTTCTAATTGGGGTCATCATCCTCAAGGCCTGGTGGGTCAGGATGTGCTCCAGTCTCTCCTCCTCCCCAGTCATCTGTTCAAGCGGCCATCAAGCTCAGAAGCAACAAAGCCCACATGGAAGAAGCACACCAGCCTATGCAATCACCCGGTGTCGAAGGGATCAGGTATAAGGCATCATCAGAACAAAAAATATCTTACCATAGTGAAAGATGGTGGGAGTACGGAGTGCAGACCCAAAGCCCATTAGTAGACCACTGGAGATCCCATTGCAGAGGGGTCTTGGGGAGAAGGCGAGCCAGTCAGGGTGCGATGTAGCAACAAGGAAGAATGCAACTTTCCTCTAGTTCCTAAATGTTTCCTCCCCGCTCCCACTATCATGATCTGAATTCTACCTAGCAAGTCTGGCTAGACCAGAGGATGTACACTGGTACAGATAGGAACTGAAAATACAGGGAACCCAGGGCAGATGAGCCCTACAGGACCAGTGATGTGAGTGGCGATACAGGGAGGGTAGAGGGAGAGTGGGTTGGAAAGAGGGAAGCGATTACAAGGAACTATATGTGACCTCCTCCCTGGCGGACGGACAACAGAAAAGTGGGTGAAGGGAGAAGTCGGATAGGGCAAGATATGACAAAATAAAAATTTACAAACCATCAAGGGCTCATGAGGGAGGGGGAGCGGGGAGGGAGGGGAAAAATGAGGACCTAATGCCAGGGGTTTAAGTGGAGAGGAAATGTTTTGAGAATGATGAGGGCAATGAATGTACAAATGCGCCTTTACACAATTGATGTATGTATGGATTGTGATAAGAGTTGTATGAGCCCCTAATAAAATGATTAAAAAAATAAAAACAAGCTATTTGAAACAAAAAAAAAAATGAGAAAGAAACCTAACTTATCTTTGTAGATTAAATGTAGCCAAGATCCAAGCCATACACAAGCCACCACAGTATGAAAACTGACTGGTGGGGGTTAGTTAAGAAAAAAATTTACTATCTTGAAATCCTTTCATAGCAATGTTAGAGAACTGATAAAAGAGTCTCTAAACGTTGTGAAGCCTATTTGAACACATATGAAATAACTGATATGTTACTCTGAACAGTAGAAGTGGCTTGGTTTCACTAGTCTAAGGAATCTTTCCTCACTGGCAATATTATTATCGGTCAAAGTTTAATTGCAAAGAGATGCCAATTTTATTTAGGAATCACTCAAGAACCTCTTATTGTCTCTAGACTGAAAACTAGCTATAAAGTATATTCAAGGAAGGCAAATACATATGTCCTTAGTTAACCTAGAAGACATTCCACTTACTAATATATCAAGAAATAAATTAATGATTAGAGGATTAAAATCCTTCGGAAGTTTCAATGCTAGATTTTCTTCACAGAAAAAGCATTATGATAGGAAGTATACTGAAGAAATGAATTCCATGATTTTAGTGGTAATGACTGAATTCCAAAACTACAGAGCAAGATGGTAGTGTTTAACTCTTTTAAAGAATTGAACAACAGAAATAAAATGCCTAATTAGCATTTTTAGAATATTTGATCCTTAGAGATCTTAGGCTAGTTGATGACAGAAGCATGTAGCTAGTTAAGAAAGCTTTTCTTGATCTATGTAAAATAAAAGCTCCTTATCTATTGTAAAAAACTTGACTTAATTCATCACAATTATAAATCATTATCAGCCATTTTGTTTCCAGACATAAATCAGTTCATAGACTCAAAGCCCATGGATTTAAAGAGAGTCTATAGTTTATAGAGGAAATATCCCACAATGCAGTTACAAGTACCCTGTTTCCCTGAAAGTAAGACATCCCCCGAAAATAAGACCTACTTACAATTTTGCCTCTCGCTGAAATATAAGGAGTCCCCTCAAAAGTAAGACCTCCTAGAAAATAAGGCCCCCCAGAGCCTCCGTAACTCTGGACTCAGGACTGTAGCTGCGGGCGCTGCCGCGCAGCTCACTGTTAGCCGCAGCGTAGCCGGAGCAGACAGGAAGTGTAAGGTCTCTTTTAATAAAACAATAAATATGAACCATATTCTTCTACATGGAAAAATAAGACATCCCCTGAAAATAAGACCTAGCACATCTTTGGGAGCAAAAATTAATATAAGGCACTGTCTTAATTTGGGGGAAAGAGGGTACATACTAAGAATACGTTTTCCCCAAATACTGCAGTCATTTATTAGAGTGAACACTTTGGACAAGTAAATATCTTCACTTCTTGGAAATTACTGAACCCTGTCTCTGAATTACTGTCAAATCATGAGAATAAACAATAATATAGTTGTTCATGATCCATCAGCCCAATGTAAATTTTATTTAATTCAGTTGATAATTGAGCCTTGCCCCAGGCTTATATCACAGTGAGTTGAATATATGAAATGACCTAACCTGTGGTTATTTCTTCACTTATTGAATTTATTTTTTTTCACTTATTGAATTTATAATGGAAATAAGTGCAATTAGCTACTAATAGCATTTACATATTTTCCCTCTGACACATAAGATAGCAGGCCTATGGCAGGAAGGATGAAGTTGGAAGCAATCAGATGAATATTTACTCTAATATAATAAACTAAAAGTAATATCAGATTCTCATCATAGTATTTGCAATATTATAGGACTGAGTGTGCAACAGGAAAATTGCTTATAGGCAAGTTCAGGTAGAAGCTGAAGCAAATTGAAAAAAAGTTCATAAGAACCAAAATACAACCTTGAGTATATTTTGCTTGAATTTAGATTTGACACTCTGAACACCAATGACAGAAAACCTAACAAGGTATGGAATGACAACACAAACAATATAGATGAAAAAAACAAAGGGTCATTAAGAAGACAGGAAAGATAAATGACCAAAGTAGATGTCAGAAGAGATTAAAACTTGTTCTTAAACACAGAATACCTTAATCAAATACAAGGAATGATGAAATAAAAGAACTAGACAAAATTTTTCAAAGGGCAGCTCTCAAAGATAAAGTACAGTATTATAATGAAATATTCAAACACCTTTAGTTAGCAAAAAGGTAGACCATTCTCAGTATCTCAAGTTGAAAATACTGAAGAAAAAGCTAAATAATCAGTTGAAATATTAAAGATTGCCATGAACAAAATATTTAATCATACAGAAAGCATCAAGAGAAGAGGTTGGAAGAGACATACCAGTACTGCACACCTGAAAGATTTGGTTGACATTCAACCATTTCAAGAGTTAGTGTTTCATCAAGAACAATCATATTGAAGGAAGGAGTCCAAGCTGCACTGAAGACTTTAGTGAAAATTAAGACTCCAGGGACTAATAGAATATCAATTGAAATGTTTCAACAAAGTAATGAAGTACTAGAAACATTTTTTCATCTATCACCCCACTCCCCAAAAAATTGGAAAAGAGTTCTCTCACAAACAAATGGAAAAGATTTGTGCTTGTACTGATTACAAAGAAAAATGACCCAACAGAATGCCAAAATTATTGAACAACATCATTAATGTCACATTCAAGTAAAATTTTGCTGAAGATACTTCAAAAACAATTGCAGCAGTACATTGAAGGAAGCTGTCGGAAATCCAAGTCAGATTCAGAACATGGAGCAAGGGATATCATTGCTGATATCAAATGGATCTTAGTTTAAAGCAAAGAATATCAGGAAGATATTTACTTGTGTTTTATTGACTAAGTGAAGGCATTCAGCTGTGGATAATAACAGATTATGCTTAAAATTGAGAAGGGTGAGAATTCCAGAACACTTCATTATGTTCATGTGGGCCCTGGACATAGATCAAGAGGCAGGCATTTGAAGAAAACAATGCAATAGCACATTGCTTAAAATCAGGAACAATGTGCAACAAGGTTGTAGCCTTATACTTAGTCAATCTGTATGCTGAACAAAAATCCAAAAGGCTGGGCTATATGAAGAAGAATGCAGCATCAAGTTTGAAACAAGACTTATTAACAATCTGCAATATGCAATGATTCAACTTAGTTTGATGAAGGCATGGAGAATGTGAAGCATGTATGGCATAAAATGTCTTCAGTAGGGATTGAAACTCAATGTAAAGGACACAAAAAGCCTTCCAGTTGTACCAATAGATAACATCATGTTAAAGGGAGAAGACATAAAATTGTCAAGGATTTTGTTTTCCTTGGATCCACAGCCAATGCTCAGGGAATTAGTAATCAAGAAATGCAATGACTGACTTAATGTATTGGGCAAATCTATTTCACAGGCCTCTTTGAAATGTTGAAGAGCCAAGGTGTCACCTGTGGATGAATGTGCACCTGACCCACACCACACTATTTTAAATCACTGCATATGCTTGTGAAATTGGAGAGTGACCTAGGAACTACAGGAAAAATATGGTTTATTTGAATTACGGTGTTCTGAAGAATAATGAAGGTAATGTGGACGATCTGAAGAATGAATAAATCCATATTGCAAGAAGTAGCTAGAGTGCTCTTGTTACCAGGAGAGAGCAGTGCATGAAAAAGCACATCAAGTTTGGGAAAAGAGTGTCAGTAAAAAAAAAAATGAAGACCCTTAATAAAATGAATTGATACAGTGGCTGCAAAAAACGAGCTAAAAAATGAACAATTGTTAGGCTGGTGCAGATTGGGGCATTGTTTCCTGTATTGTGTTGTGTACAGGACCACTATTACTCAGAACTTACTTGAGGTACTGAGCAGCAACAACACCAAGCTGCATAGAGTTAGCTTCCCATTGCTTCAACTTTGAGCTGGAGGCGCTGGTTCCGATGGAGGAAGGTTTCTTCAAGAGATGCACCTTGTTCTTGATGCTGGGTTCCATTGAGTCAATTCCAACTCCTAGCAAAACAGAATGAAATACTGCCATTCTGTGCCAGCTTCAACCTTGGTCCTGTGGTGGAGCCCATTGTTGCAACCTCTGTGCCAATCCATCTCATTGGAGACCTTTCTCTTTTTGCTGCCCTCAGCTTTACCACGCATGATGTCCTTCTGCAGGGACTAGTCTCTGCTGACAATATGTCTAAAGTATGCAAGACGAAGTCTCACCACCCTTGCCTCTAAGGAGCACTCAGGCTTTACTTTTTTCCAGGATGGATTTCTGTTCTTTTGACAGTTCATGGTACTTTTAATATTTTTCTCCAGAACCACAATTAAAATGCTTTGATTCTCCTTCAGTCTTCCCTATTCAATGCCCAACTTTCATATGCATATGAGATAATTGAAAATAACATGGCTTGGGTCAAGTCCACCTTAGTTCTCAAAAAGACAGCCTTGCTTTTCAATAATATAAAGAGGTTTTGTGCCTCAGATTTACCTGATGCAATGATTCTTTTGATCTCTTGACTGCTGCTTCCATGAACCTTGATTGTGGATCAATCAATAGAAATAAATTTATAAATATCAATGATAGTCTAAAATCTATTCCTTGAAGACAAAGGGAAAGCCTTGGAATACATCATATAAGAATTAAGTTATAGATATCAAATACAATTTCTATGTCTGTTAAAAAATGAGAAACTCTTTGCTCTACACATTTATTTTGGTATCTATATTTCTATATTTCTACATTTCTATATTTCTCCATTATTTATACATTCAATTTTCTTCTCTTTCTTTAATGCCTTTATTATTTTATCAAAACTTTACCTTAACTATTCTGTACCAAATTTATTATTTTGATAAGAGGCTTTATAATTTAGTAAAAGAATATTTAGACCCAATTGTAACTGAAATTGTTAATTTGAGGAGAAATTAGCACAGATCATTGGTAAAGAATGTGACAATCTTCAAAGCTCAGATGTAATGACTTATGGGAAGGTCTACTTTTCCATTTCAGTGTAAGCACATATGTTTACGGTTGATTGACACAGTGGCTGCAGTGGGCTCAAACATAAGCATGGTGAGGAGGGTGCAGAACCAGCCGGTGTTCCACTTTGTAGTGCATATAGTTGTGATGAGTCAGAACTAACTAAACAGCACCTAACAACAATGAAACAACAGTTACTTATTATTAGGTTTGAATAGGGTACTTTTTATTTTATAAACATTAACATATGCAGATAAAACCATGTATGTAAATTGAGAATGCAAAGGTTCAGAGTGTGACAGTAATTACATTTTTTTAAAACATTTTATTAGGGGCTCATACAACTGTTATTCCAATCCATACACACATCAATTGTGTAAAGCGCATTTGTACATCATTTCTCAAAACATTTTCTCTCCATTTAAACCCCCGACATTAGGTCCTCATTTTTCCCCTCCCTCCCCGCTCCCCACTCCCGCATGAACCCTTAATACTTTACAAATTATTATTTTGTCATATCTTGCCCTGTCCGACGTCTCCCTTCATCCACTTTTCGGTTGTCCGTAGTTACATTTTTATATTTAAGCATTTTAGATTTAAACATTTCTCTATCCTCTGTCATGTTTTCTTTTTTTTTAAACCATTTTATTGGGGCTCATAGAATTCAACACAATACATAGATCAATTGTGTAAAGCACACCTATATATTTGTTGCCCTCATCATTCCCAAAATTCGCTTTCCTCTTGGGTTCCCGGAATCAGCTCAATTTCCTTTCCCCCTTCCCCCTCCCCCATGAACCCTTAATACTTTACAAATTATTATTATATCTTATCTTACACTACCTGGCATTCTGCCATGTTGTCTATGATGGAAATTTGTGAATCCCATTTCTGTTTCGCCAGTTGGCTTCCTTCTACGAAAAAAGGAAACACACACCCACAGAGACACACATCATTGAGTCCATTCTGACTCATAGTGACCTGACTTCTACAAACAGTATCCGATGAAGAGTAGAAGGCTGGAACAGGAAAAATAACTGCTTCTTTCATGGTTGTTTTCTACTTCCTGTTTTTAGGGACGTGGTTCTAATAATTATTTTGGAAGTAGCAGTATCTTCCTGTAATGGATGCTTTATTCCGTTTGTAATATTTTTTAACTTGTGTCAAATAAATGTGATTGTGTCCCCGACGCCCCCACCCCACCCCCTCACCGACCACATACACACACACTTTGAGAAACCAATACCAGAGGATAGTGCCCTCTTGTACATATTCTGGGTTCTACGTAAGCCATTAATATTCCTTGTCCAATGAAGAAAGGGCAACACAATTTTGGAATCCTAAGAAGACGGTTTCTTTAACATGAAGTTTTTAGGACAAACTTGTAAGTCATGATAATATGAACCCATTTGGGTTTTTTCCCCTCCCACACTAAAGTAGGGCAGCTATTTTATTTTGGGGGGAGATAAACCATGTTCTTTTCTTGTCTTTTAAAAAATTTACTTAAAATTATCTATAATAAATTATCTATATTCAATAACTGCTGTGCATTTCATCTTCTGATTGAATGTTGATTCATACACTACTCACTGATTGTTTTCATTCATCCAGTTGATATTTCTGTAGCATAGAATTTATTTGCCCTAGCATATATCTATAGACTAAAACCCTACGCTTTTACTAACCTCACATGAGGACCTTGAACTTGAATAATTAACTAAAAAAGAACAATGCAGTGAAAACCATGTAGTACAATTAATTAACAATTAAATTCATAGTTTTATTAATATCTGTAAACAGAACATTTTATGAGAGGCTATGAGTATTTCTGACATGTTGGCTTACAAGTCTAGAATAGGCTCCTACATATTACATTACCAGGGTATTTGGAATATTGAAAGAGCTAATATATGCAAAAAATTCCTCCATAATTTTACTATGTATATGATTCTGTCCTTTATCTTGGCTGTGTGTGTGGGGTGGGGGGAAGTATGTGTGTGCTATGTGTACATATAGAGAAAAAGTCTAAATAAACTAGGGTAGCAAAGTTAGAAGAAATATAATTCTTCAAATCATCTGTGTCTATCTTGATCTCAGCTAGTTGTATGTCCTCTGCCAAGCTTTTATTAATATTCAAAACATTTTCCCTGAGAGATTAGCCTGTTACCTCCCAATTATATTCTAGCTAAATCGTTTGTCTTATTTATAAACATTAATTTCACTTTGATTCCCCTGTATTTAAGGTCTGATATAGGCATGCCTTTTATAAATTATTATTATATTGTGACTGTGTTACACTCAAAAGTCAATGCTCACTCATAGCGACCCTGTAGGACAGAGTAGAACTGCCCCTGGAGGTTTCAGATACTGTATATCATGAACACTTTTTTTCATGTCTTACACTGACCGATGTCTCCCTTCACACACTTTTCTATTGTCCATCCCCCATAAAGGGGGTTATATGTAGATCATTGTGATTGGTTCCCCCTTACTTCCCCCACCTTCCCCTTACTGTTCTGGTACCACTACTCTCAATAGTTGTCCTGAGTTTTTATATGTCCTGGGTTCCCTGTGTTTCTAGCTCTGATCTGTACCAGTGTACATGGTCTGGCCTAGCTGGACATGTAAGGTAGAACTGGAGTCATGAGGATTGGGGTAAGGAAGTATATTAAAGAACTAGAGGAAAATAGTATGTTTCATAGGTTCTATACTGCACCCCAACTTGCTTCTCTATTCCTTGTGTCCCTTCTGTAAAGGGATGCCCAATTGTCTACAGATGGACTTTGGGTCTTTACCCTGCACTCCCCCTCATTCACATTGATATGATTTTTTTTTTTTGGTCTGGGTCTTTGATGCCTGATACCTGACCCTATCAACACCTCATGATCACACAAGCTGGTGTGCTTCTTCCATGTAGGTTTTGTTGCTTCTCAGCTAAATGGCTGCTTGTTTGTCTTTAAGCCTTTAAGACCCCAAACGCTACATCTTTTGATAGCCGAGCACCATCAGCTTTCTTCACTATATTTGTTATGTACCCATTTTGTCTTCAGCCAGGTTATTAGAACAAAGTGTTCTCACATTGAAGGAGTACTTAATTAGAGATCCAATGTCCATCTGCTACCTTGATACTTATAAATATATGTACATAGATCTATTTCTTTATCATTATATATAAATATATTTATATATGTACACACCTATATTTAGACCTCTATAAATGCCCTTTGCCTCCTAGTTCTTTCCTCTATTTCCTTTTACTTTCCTCTTTTCCCACTATCATGTTTGGCCTTCATTTGGGTTTCAGTAATTCTTCTCATTACATTGCCCTTGATCAAGCCCTACTAGGCATCCTATGCGCCATCTATTTTAGATCAAAGTTGTCCCCATGCCCCTGGGTTTGTTAACACCCTCTTCTTTCCCCATTTTCCCCCTTTCCTGTCTCCCCTCAGAATCATTGGTCTCATTGTTTTCTCTCCTGGCGAGGCATGCAGAGACAATAATAAACATTGAAAAAAAAAACAGAGCAAAAGAAAACAATAAAAAACCTAAAACAACAAAAAAAAACAATGACAAAAAACAAACAAACAAACAAAGAGATAAAGAAAGAGAGAGAGAGAAGAAAAGCCTATAACTAGTTCCAGGGATGTTTGTCGACCTTTAGGAGTTTTTTTTTTCTGATCGAGTCTGCTGGGGTGGCACACCTTGGCCCCAAAGTCTATTGTTGGTATTCCCTGAGGACTTCATTGCTTTACTTCCCTTGCTGCTCTGTTGCACATCTTTAGCATTTAGCCCTGATGTGTTTGGGTCAGATTGAGCATAATTCCCACACTCTGCCTGCAGTGTAGTTCCTCAAAGCAATATGGGTCAGTGAGGGATGTCTTGTCTCGTGGTGGGGCCAGCCCAGATACTGTATATCTTTATGTGAGTAGAAATTCTCATTTCTCTCCCAAGGAGGTGCTGCTTTTTTTTCCTCCAAACTGCTGACTTTGTGATTAGTAGGCCAATCAGTAACCTACAAAGCCACCGGGGCTCCTGAGTATATTATAGGCTATTCAGTTATTTAATATTGGGATATCCTTGAGGTTCAATCAAACACAACATTCACTGTTACAACATAGATCCATTCAAGATAATCATAGCAATAATTCTTATTATTAATATGAAAACTTGCTAACATAAGCAAACCTTGGCGAGTTTTAGATGCTATTTGCTTGTATGCCAGTGCCATTTTTATGAATGGACTGTGTGCAGCTTATTTCAGTTATATTGATTTCAGTGATTCTGCTGCCATGGAAAGGTAAGGACATTGGATATCAAGGTTTAATTTCTCTGTCAGTGGAGTCTTTAATAATTTCTAGAGGTTCTTCTATATTGGAATTCAATTTTAGCTTTGCTTGTTAGATTTATATAGTGCTTTCCCTCCTAAGAACACAGAGCTCTTGCAAAGATTTTGGTACTGTTAACATTTAATATAATAAAAATGAAAAGGCAGAAGACAGGATAAGGCATAACATAGGCAGGAGAGTTGGGATAAAATAGTAGGAAGACTAGACAATAGTAACCAAGCCAACAATGCTTGTGCCAAGATATTAAAAGTAATTTGTGGGGCTCCACAAGAGGTAGAAAAGAGATAAAAACTGAGATAAACTGACTATACTTTATGCAACATTATATTTGTATTCTTTATCATTGTGATTAAAACTTGATATGAAAAAGCTTAACTGCTGTTTGTCTACACTTTCTAAGTTTTTGAGCTGACAATGCTAAAGAATGAAATCAGTACTTTGACTTCTTTCTATTGATGATCTTAAATCTTTCTCTCTTTCTTTGTTTTAAAAGATGTTCTTTCACCTTCAGATAATCCATTTAAATTCCAAAAGCACCAGGGAAGGGTGACGAGGTGATGCAAAACTTTGTAGCATTTTGTTTAAGAAAAATAAATTGGCAACTCCCATCAAAGACTTTAAATGAATTAAGTCCATGCAGGTGCTGAGTAGATGTATTAGTCTGGGTACTTTGGAGAAACAAATCCACAGCAACTCATGTATAAGAGAGTTTTATGTAAAGAAAATGTGCATCACGAAAACACCCCAACCCAATGCTGCCCAAGGCCACAAGTCCAACATTAACCCATTAACCCAACACCAGTCCACAAAGTCCTCCACCTCACAAAACAGAGGCAATGATGCCGACTGCAGGAGGAAAGCTGAGTCAGTGAACGAACAAGCATCTGAGCACTAGCAGGGGTCTCCACACGGCTGCTCCAGCACCCAGGGCTGCATCGGGATAGGTCCATGTAGCTTCTCCTTGGGGATGTCTTGTAGGAAGTCAATCTTGCAAGCTGAAGCAGGGAACTGCTAAGGCAGCTGAACCCGGTGCAACCATCACAAAACAAGAGACCCGAGAACTAGAAAGGCGAGGCTCACCATCCATTTATCCCTCCGCCTTTCAATTAGCCCCACATGTGATTATTGGCCAGGCTGGCACAATTAACTAACTCAGTAGATGAAATACAACGCTCATTTTGTAGACTACATCCTAAAAATCTTCCATTTCAATGAACACTATGCAAAATATTGATAGTGGATTAACTAATGCATGAATTTAATAAATATCATCATCAATGAGAAAATTTAATTCTTCATTTATGTAATTACTCTTTTAATTAATTTTCAAATCATCATTCTATGTGTTATATTATTAATTGCCCCTAAATATTAATCATTATTCTAGATCTTTCATAAGTATTTAGCTCATTTACTATTCATAAAGCTTATAGATTGTATACATTAGCTTCTGGAAAGGCAGACTAGAAGCATTTTGGTTTTTTCTTATTCCTCTCAATTGGTACTTCACAAAATCTCTGGACATCATATTTAAAAAAAATAGTTATGAGAAATAGTTTTGAGTTGTCAAAGGTAGAGAGAAGAATGCAGACAAGTATTGAGAGTCAAGGGATAAGACAAGAATAAGGCGTCTGGATTTTTGTTTTCCTCATTTCCCCTAGATTTGGTACTGAAAAAGCTAGCAATCCACAAATACCAATAATAGTAGACATGTTAAAAAGCTGATTTTCTCTTGGCAAAAGGGCAAAGGACCAGGAAAAAGAGAAGCATAAGAAAACAAACACCCAGGCTACAAGCTATGGCCACGGTGCCACCTGTGGCAGAAAAGACCTAGTGGAAAGCCTAGAGTTGAACCTCTACCAGTGGTCCCTACTGTTTCATGGCAGAGAAAACTGAGTATGCTAAAAGCAAATGCCATCTCTATCAGGTGCTGACAAGGTACTTCCTAAGTTTTAGGGGAAACCAGATGGGGAGTCTCCACTCTTCCATGTTCACCCTGTGAAACTATGAACTTACCTCTCCTGATCAGGTTAATATCAGAAGTGGACATTCAAGTCTTTCACCAATGTTCAATGGTAGCAGGAATCAGTGATGTGCTGAATTGTGGTAGCTAGATAAATAATCTGTTGTCAATTTGAGACTATAAAGATTGAAGGGGTGGAGTTTATCCTGCCAACCAGTTCACAGCTTGATGACCTAACGTGAGGTGTTAAGGAGATAAGTGACTCTCTGGAGGAGTGACACAGGCTCACTCCCTGGGAGACATTCCTGCTGACAAGACACATGGAGCTATGCTAGTGCCCTGGAGCTGGAGGAGCCACATAGAGACCCCTGCTAGCGCTGAGATGCTTCCACTGCCACTGTATCCACAAGACTTCCCACCCACTGGCCTATGATTTTTCTGCATTTGGCGTTATTGCATGTGTTTAATGAGTCTGAAGAGGAATTTATAGATTGGTAACAGACATATAGGGTAATATCGAATTTATGGATTGATCTGGACTGGGCTGGGATGTTTTCTCAATATTGAGTTGATCTTTCTTATATACATATGAGGGTCTATGAATTTGTTTCTCTTCTCAACCCGGACTAACACTTGAAGGAATGGGACTCTTCTAACCATGGCTCCATGTGTAGTATAGTATAATTCTGGCCTCTGTGCCTTTGACCATAATCCCATTTTTAATATAGTTCTCTGTTAAACAGAGATAATTAAGGTGGGATTAAATCCTTATTTCAGTAGAGGGTGTGAACCAATTCAGAACCTTTGTTTTCTTGGTGATATGAAATATGAAAACCAAATGCCCATGAAAGCCTGGGTAAATCGGCTGAACAAAGCCCCTTTAGTGTATTGAAAAGCAAGGATATTAATCTAAGATTACCAAGGTACACCTAAGTAATGCCATGTTATTTCAATTGCTTCATATGGATGTGAAAGTTGGACACCAATAAGGAAGACGAAAGACTAATAGATGCATTTGAGTTTTGGTGCTAAGAATATTGAAAGTACCATGGACTTCAAAAGAACAAGTAAATCTGTCTTGGAATCTTGGAAGAAGTACAGCCAGAATGTTCCTCAGAGGCAAGGATGGTGGGACTTAGTTTCATGTACTTTGGATGTGTTGTCAGCAGAGACCAGTCCCTGGAGGACATCATGTTTAGTAAAGTAGTCAGGTGGGAAAAATGAGGAAGATGTTCAACAGGATGGATTAGTGTGGTAGCTGCATGGATGGGCTCACACATAAAAACAATTGTGAGGGCGGCACAGGACTTGCAGTGTTTGGTTCTGTTGATCATAGGACCGCTATAGGTCAGAATGGACTAAAGGCACTATCAACGAAAACAAAGCAAGATCTCAACACTTTCCCCTTACAGAAGGGTCGTGGAGAGGAGACGAGCCAGTCAGGGTGCAGCACAGCCCCGATGAAACATACAACGTTCCTCTAGTTTTTTAATGCTTCCTCACACACACACCCCCAACTATTATGACCCCAATTCTACCTTACAAAGGGGGAACCTATCACAATGATCTACATAAAACCCCCTCCCAGGGGAATGGACAACAGCAAAGTGGGTGAAAGGAGACATTGTTCAGTGTAAGACATGATAAAATAAAATAATTTATAAAATTATAAAATAATTTACAAATTATCAGGAGTTCATGAGGGGAAGAGAATGGGGGGGGCAGGAGAAAATGAGGAGCTTATACCAAGGGCTCATGTAGAAAGAAAATGTTTTGAAAAGATGATGGCAACAAATGTACAAATGTGGTTGACACAATGGATGTATATATGGATTGTGATAAGAGCTGTATGAGCCTCCGATGAAATGACTTAAGAAAAAAATATATATACATATATAAAATTTTATTTTATATTTTTATAGCAAGGAACAATCACATATACATTATAATTAAATATAAAATAGTATGCTTAATCCCTAAAGAATACTTATGTATATCTAATATAACTTTGTACAGAAAAAATAACAAACTAGTTGAGCAACAGACATTATCCAATTTGCAACACAAAAAATACACTCTTTAAAATGAATTAAAATGCTGAAAATTACAAAAATTATGGTGAACATAAAGTTAACTGTCAAAATAAATGGAGAGATACGTACTATGTTTAAGGGTTGAAGGAGTTAACATGATATACCAATGTTCCCAAAGTCATACTGGAGGTTTATCAGAACTCTTAACAAAACTTCCAAGAAAAGTTTGAAGATATAAATTTGATTATTCTAGAATGTATATGGTGTGGGCATATAAATTAAAGTGAATATCTAAAAACATTTGAAAAATGAAAATAAAGTGGAAGTTTTTCTCTAATCAATATAAAAATATGTTATATCACTATAGTAATTAAGACTGAGAACTATTTATGGAGTGATAGGCATGTAGATCAATGGAACAAAATAGAGAACTCAAAATAATCACTACAGTTATAATGAATGTGTATTTGTTTGGGGGACATTTTTGTTTTTTGATGAAAGTACTAAAACAATTACATGAAGAAAAGATCATATTTCCAGGTTGCCATAGAGCAGATTGATTATCTAAAGACAACTACTTCAGCCTCCACTTCCCACTTCAGAAAAAAATCAAAGGAATTAGAGGAAAGAACTGGAGGCAAAAACATTTAAAGAGGTCTAAATACAGGAATGTGTATATGCAAATACATTTATATATAATGATAGGGAATTAGATCTATGTACATAAATTTATTTATATGTAGTACAGCAGCAAATGGACATTGGACCACCACTCAAATACTCCCTCAATACAAGAACAATTTTTCTACTAACAAGGCACTCTGTGATATTCACCTTCCCTGACATGATCACTGAAGACAAAATGGATGCATAAGCAAATGTGGTGAAGAAAGCTGATGGTGCCCAGTTATCAAAAGATATCGCATCTGGGATCTTAACGGCTTGAAGATAAATAAGTGACCATCTAAAAATCCCACATGGATGAAGCACACCAGCCTGTGTGATCATGAGGTATCGATGTGATCAGCTATCACATCAAAGACCCAAAATGAAACAAACAAACAAACAAAATTATATCATTGGGAATGAGGGTGAGGGCAGAGTGGATACCCAAAGCCCATCTGTACTCAATTGCATACCCCCTGCTAGAAGGGTCACAAAGAAGAGATGAGTCAGTCAGGGTGCAGTATAGCACCAATGAAACATACAACCTTCCTCTAGCTCTTAATGCTTCCTCATATCCCACCCCTGCCCCACTATCATGACCCCAATTCTAGCTAGACCAGAACATTTATACCGGTACAGATAAGTGCTCACAACACAGAGAGTCCAGAACAAATAAACCCCTCAGGACTAATAAGGGGAGCAGCGATACTAGGAGGCTAAGGGAAAGGAAAGGTAAGAGGGAATCGATCGCAATAATCAATGTATTCCCCCCACCCAGCCCCTGCTCCTAGTGGGGAAGGACATCAGAAAAGTGGGTGAAAGGAGACAGCGGTCAGTGAAAGACATGATAAAAAGAAAAGAATTTATAAATTACCAAGGGTACATGTGGGAGGGAGGGTAAAGGAGGGAGGGGAAAAATCAGGAGCTGATACCAAGGGCTCAAATAGAAAGAAAATATTTTGAAAAAGATGATGATAACATATGTACAGATGTGATTGACACAATGGGTATATGTATGGATTGTGATAAAAGGTATAAGAGCCCACAATAAAATATATATTTAAAATCAACTTCAAGTATATAATATACTCAAAGTAAAATAAGAAAGTGTGAAAATGTTTGGGAAAAAAATGTAGTGTGGGCAAAATCTTTGCATCCTAGAGATTATTAACCTATTCTTCGGCATAACATAAGAACATGAAAAATGATAATTTATACATTAGTATCAAAGAATTTCATTCCGTAGAGACCCCATTAAGAGAATAAAAAGAAAAACTATAGAGAAAATATTTTCAAACCACATATTCAGTCAAGAGTTCCTCTTTGTAATATATGAATGTATCGATTTTCTAGAGATGCCAAAACAAATCATCATCATCATCCCTCCATCATGCAAAGGAAAAACAAGCAAACACAAAAATAATAGCAGCAAGCAACGATAACAACCTGGATATTTAAAGTCATATAAAATAATTTCCTCAGAGTTCTGGAATCTACAATTCAAAATTGAGGATGCTATGTTAGTTTTTCTGAAGCTTCTAAGATATAAATTATTTTTACTAACATTTTGTTACTGCTCTTCCAGCCTCTGGTAGCAACAGGAATTCCTCAGCCTCTAGTGGCACAGCTTCAACTTCAGCTTCCATTTACACCTGTGCTTTTCCTTTCTGTTTCTCAAAGGACACAGGACATGTTTTCTTAAGAACTACTCTAATCCAGGATTATCTTATTTTAACTTAAATAGGCACATCTGGAAAGTTGTTATCTCTAAATATACACCTTCAGAGGCACCAGGGTTGGGTAATTTAGCTTATTTGAGGGCACAAATCAATGTGTAACAAGGCAGAACTGAAAAAACAAACAAATCTTCTAATTAAAACAATGGGCAAAAGATATGAGAAGACATTCCACCAAAGACGAAATAGCAAATAAGCACATCAGAAGATGTCAAAAACTATTCAGCATTATTCAACTGCAAATGCATCTTCCAATTTCACCCTAGATATACTCTTTATAGTATTGAAAAGCAAGGATGTTACTCTGAGGACTAAGGAGCACGTGACTCAAGCCATACTATTTTTAATTTATGCAGGTGAAATTTATATGTGAATTTTGGTGCTGGAGAATACTGAAAGTACCATGGACTTGTAAAACAAAACCTGATCTGTCTTGGAAGAAGCCTGGCCAGAGTACTCCTTAGAGGCAGGCATAGTAAGGCTTCCTCTTCCATTCATTGGACATGCGTGGTAGGGTGGCGGAGGGCACAGCCACAAAGAGGAATGCTCTCAAAGCGGTGAGTTGACATCATGGCAGCAACAATGGCTCAAGCATAGGAACAACTGTGCCGATGATGCAGGGCCAGGCAGTGTTTCTTTCTGTTTGTTGTGCATAATGCCACAAAGGGTGGAGCCGACTGCAAGGCACCTCCGACCAACATCCACAAGTACGATTCCACAGGAAAAAATATGCATATATAAATATTATGATCAACACATGAATATGAAAAACAAAACATTACGAATATATAATGTACATTATAACAAGCAATTTATAATCTATGGCAATATAGAAAATGAATGCGATATAATGCAAACTTTAGTAAGAAACTATTGTGATATGATTACAGTTCTGAAATTTATGTACACATGTAGGTAAGAACTAAACTAGCAAGTTAATTTTTATTAAAAACATGAATGATAAGTTTCTATTAAAAGGTTTGTTTAGAGTTGTTATGTAACTTCCAGTAAAATTTTCTGAATATGGATTCATGTTGAAAGGTTGCTAGAGAGTTTTATCATCTTGAGTACTTGGTAGCATTTAGGTTTACGGAGAGAAGGATTGCTGTAATGCAAACATTATATTCATTTAGTATTTGCTGATTAAACTTTGATGGATATAACCCATATTTCTGGAACAATAAAGAAAGTTTCATCTTTTCTTAAAATTTCTTCTATGGATCCTTAATTAAGAGAATTTTGCTTAGAAAAGAGTTTCTTTAGGACTTGATAATTGTATTCCCCATTTCTGTACTTCATTAACCATAACTTTACAACTTTATAGTCTAGACCATCAGCAACCTTATCTTAATTCTTAAAGCTTAATAATGAAGTGATTGTCATTTTGAGGGATTTTTGTGCACCAATTATATTTCTAGAGCTTTATTAAAGTATGCTGATACTCATAAGAATGGGTTTCTCGATATAGTATGATAAATTTTTCAGTTTTCCACTTGGTTTTACTTCCCAAAAAAGAAAACCTCAAGCTCTTAAATGTATTATATAGAATAAATAGCCGAATCAAAGGAAAAGTAATTACACACATTTTTAGACTCTGAAGAATTTGCTTGAAAAATGCATTAAAGATTTTAATATATTATCAACTTTGGAGTTTATTTCCATCCCCTGTGGAGACTTTTCCATTGCATTGATTTTTTTCAATTACTCTGAGTAAAAAATACAGAACATATGTTTAAACTTTGCATGTATTCTGGCATACTAAGAAGCATAAATCACAACAGGTGAAATAGAAGGGAGCATATTACTGTAGTAGGCAAACGTCCATCCATATTTGGAAAAATAGATGACTATGAACTAGTTTGATGCACAGTCTAAAGTATTCAATATCAAAATATAATGAAGACTATTAATGATAAAACAAAAATGGCAAATATACAATCTATTACTTACATATAAAACTGATGTTCATTTCCATCATTTTCAGCAAATATGTTCACTAACTTAACAAACATTTGTGATGCTTTTTAACAAGCAAACTCATGCCATTTTTTATGTTTGTTAACAAACAAACTCATGCCATACATTAAATTAGGTATTCGAAATTGTAGATGGTAATGAACGCTGGATATTTTTTCATATTTTAGTAAACATACACCAGAAAATTATAGACAATTAAAAGTTCTATTATTTTGTAGGAACGGAGTCGCTTTATTAATAACTTCCTAACAGCGTCTGTAATCATCGGGTACAAAAATATTCTATGAAACTGTTTTCCAAGGGGACCCAACTTGTCCCCAGAGGCCCCTGGAGAGGCCTGCTGGGACAATGGGGGGTCCTTTGGGCTGGACCTTCAAATCAAGCCTTCTACCTGTCTCCACGCCCACCCCCACGAGATACAGATTGGAGAAAATATTCGATACTGTCATCAGAAGAGGGACAGGAGGACGAGTCGGTGGGGCTGGAGCAGCTGATGTTCTCTGCCTCCAGGTCGCCTCCCCAGGCATGCTGGGAGCGGTTCCAATTCTTGTTCATCTCTAAGTGTTGCCTGGGGCGGTTCTCAAGCCCTGTCACCTTTCAGAGGGCTCCAGCGGGCTTGGCCACACTCGTGGGCGTGGGCTGGGGACTTCCATCTGGGCTGGAAGAAGAGGAAGGGTGGGCGGGCAGGAGGCAGCCTCAGAACTCAACGCCCAGGAACCCCGGAGGACAGGCAGGAGCCTCAGGAATCTGGAGCAGGGCTGCTTAACTGGTGTCTCCTCCTCGTCATCCGTGGGGCGCGACCATGGATGGTCTGGGAGCAGGGCCAGGCCTGGGGCAGGTCCTCCAAGCCAGGGCTGAGGGGGAGCGAGATGAGGTCAGGGCTCTTGTCTCAGGAGCCTGTGCTCCGTTCCTAGGTAGCAATGGTGGTCGTGGTGCTGGGTGGGATGGGGTCCTCATCTTTGTCCTCTGGGATGTGGCTGGAGGCTTCGGGGTGCTGCTGAGCCAGCTTCCCTTTCAGGGTCCGAATCCTGCGGAAGATGCCGTCCAGGTCCCGCTTCATCTCCACCAGGTGTGATGCAAGAAGCGCTCGTTCATCTGCTGCATGCGGGCACTCGACAGTTCTTGAAGTTCGGCAGCAGCTCATTGGTATTCGCAAGCCTGTCCAGCAGGTTCTTCTCATGTTCTTCTGGGCCAGGGTGATGGAGTCACGTCGTCCGCGTGGACCATGCTCAGGACGTGGCTGCAAAAGACTCTTGAGGCCGTGTCTGGGGCGTCCTTCTCTTCTTCCTTCCACTCTGCCTGCACATCTGGCGGCCTTGCTCACGCTTCCAAAAGTTCTATTTTTAATAAGAATTAAGATAATAAGAGTTCACAGAAAATTAAAATTTTGACCATGTCTAGGCATATGAAAAGTATAAAAATAGCAATAATGTAATATTTCAATAATAATAGGACTTCAAAATGAAATTATGTTATTGTTTTTTTATTAATCATTTTGGGAGAGGCACTTATAGCACATTTGTACATATGTTGCCAACATCATTTCCAAAGCATTTCCTTTCTACTTGAGCCCTTAGTATCAGCTCCTCTGTTTTCCCTTCCCACCCTCACTTTCGTGAATCCTTAATAATTTAAAATTTATTTTTAAGAAATGAAATTATTTTGATGAAGATATTCTGGGCAAGGGATGGGAAACACAAACTATGTCAAACTATATATATGAGAGATCCCACTGTGTCTTGGAAATGATTATTCTGTAAGATATGGGTTGGGAGAATGGAGAAAGTTGTAGCAAATGAGGCTGAAAATGTAGATCAGGGTTATTTTTGTAAAATCCATGGCTATATTTTATGCCCAGCCAGGGTTTGCATTTTATTTTATAAGCTCAGGATGCCAAAGCAGGTTTTTTAACGCTGGGAAGTAGTTGATTTACTTTGCATTTTAAGGGTGATAACTCCAGTAGCAGAATGGCAAGTGAAAGGGGACTGTACAAACCGAGAGCAGGGACATCCGCTGGAAAGCTCGCCTGTGGCGTTTCTTGTGACAAACACGAGTATCTGAACTAAGGGAATGTAAATGAAAAGGAGACAGGGGAACAAATCTTCAGAGACATAGCCGAGGTCCATTTGAAAGGGTTACAGATGGCAAATGTGCTGAGTAGTATTATCGTTAATAGAGATAAGAAATAAAAGCCATTTTCTTCCCTGTTTTCACATTATTTGAACTCCAAAGACAATTCCCTTAAGTTCTGTCTTGGGCAGTTGCAATACAATATTTAGCTGCTCTTTCCCTCTGGTTGTCATGAGACACTCAGATTATACGTAGGCATTTGCGATTGATTATTGAGTAAGCAAATGAAGCAATGCATAAAGGTGGTGTCTTTAAATCTGAAGTTCATGCAGCATTTTTGATCTTAGAATATTTGAGACAATATCATGGCTTCTGGTCATGTTAGAGTAGAAAATCTATCAATACCTGCGCAGTACCTAATTGAGTGTTATTCACAATGTTTTTGTTTTATTACATTGCTTTGTTCTATGTGGGGGAAAGGCCAGCTACCCACAACTAATCATGGGTTCAGCAAGCGCAATTGCATGGTTGAGATATATAACGATTATAGTAAACTCATGGAGAATGAGAGAGATAGGAGAGAGAGTAAAATAAAGAAGTGAGACACATTTCATGATAGCACGTTCACCTCCTGGATGGCCATGATCTCAACAGCCAGGTCCGCACACAGCATGGGCTGGGAGGGCAGGGGAGAGAACCAGCAGGAGAGGTGAAGCATTTACTGCTAACCAAGGCTTATATGTACTTAGTGGTTGTGATTACATGTGAACACACACATTACAAGAAGGGGCTGTACCATAGGCAATACAAGCACTAGGAGGGGGATATACAATGGGCATAGGTGTAATTGGAAGGGGATGAGCTAGGGGTGTGCACAAGGTAGGAAGGGGAGGGGCTAGGGGTATACATGTGACAAGATGGGCGAACCCTAGATTCAAGAAAGCCACTTAACCTTGGTCACCCTTGAGTGGACTTGACCTCCCTGGACTCTCCTTCAGGGAAACAATCTACTACTATCCTTATCAGAAGGGGGTGGACCTTACTTGTGGGATAAACAGTGGTGTCTGCTTGCTCTGGATGGCTGATAACCCTTAGGAAGAATAACCTCTGACCTACTTTTGTTGACCTCCAAGTGTATAGTCAATTACCATGTATAGCACACAGCTAAGTTTGGCATATATTTGGGGGAGACAACTTAGGAGAAATCTTTATTTTCCCACATTTCTAACGCTCAATTCCATTTGCATGCTATGTGATCCATTCATTAATAGAATTCGCCAATTTATGGTTCATGCATTTCAAAATCCTTCATGAAACTTTTGAAACATTGCCTACTCTACCTCGTGTGAACTACAAGAAAAGTATTATTATTATTATTTTTACTCAATTTATTGGGGCTCATACAATTCATCACAATACATAGATCAATTGTGTAAAGCACATCTATACATTTGTTGCCCTCATTATTCCCAAAATTCG
>NW_022103903.1:9591456-9615456 GCF_000313985.2 Echinops telfairi
CCTTCCTTTGTCCCAGCTTCCCTCTGGGTGTGGTGTGGTAGGTCAGCTCCCCTCCCTCACTGAACGATCTACTTCCATCCTCTGTGGTGCTCCCTTCCGTGGTGGAGGTCGGGCCATATCTGGCTAGGACCCGCGCCTGGTCCATTCTGTTCGTGTATTCCTCCTCGTTTTACATTGCTTCTCTGATTTGGCGTGTCCTGATGGGGGCTGTATGTCCGTTCCAGTTCTGTGGAGACACAACCAACACTCTCCCCCCCTCCCCCACGTGGGCCAGTGCCCTGTTCCCCCGTGCCACCAACCAAGTCTCTCCCCACCCTGTTTCTCCCTCCACCCATGCCCCCTCCAAAAGAAAATGGAAATTGATCTACCTTATGACCCAGCCATCCCTCTACTGGGCATATACCCGGTGGAAGCAACAAATAAAACACGACCAGTCATCTGCGCTCCAATGTTTATTGCGGCACAATTCACAATCGCTAAGACTTGGAAACAGCCTAAGTTTCCATTGATAGATGAGTGGATTAGTAAACTCTGGCACATACACACAATGGAGTACTATGCAGCACTGAAAAACCCGTCGATTGCATGAAGCACATCACCTCGTGGGAAGAGCTGGAAAGAATCATGCTAAGCGAGGTAAGCCAAAAGCAAAAGGACAGGTATAACATGAGTCCCCTGAGGTAAGTACAATCAGCATAATGGGAGTGGGGGAGTGGGCATCTGTCTCGCGGTGGAAGGATGAAGGCGTGGACGGTTGGAAGGAGGACAGGCCACGCCTGGGGAGGTACATGAGAGCCGGACGTGAAGAGGGGGAGGGGGCATAGGTGGAGGGAGAAAAGTATTATTAAGAGTCGCTCTTCCAAAAAAATTCTGACCAATCAACCCATTGCTGTGGACTGCCCAAAGAAATAGATACCTTACATAAATGAAATTGCTTATTTTCTCATGGTTTCCCTCCTTTTTCTAAGTTTATGAATTCTGTTATTCCTCTGAATCTTCTGAATCTCTTATCTTTCTCCTGTGGAATTTGCATTGTACTTCATGTGTTATTTTTAACAATCCTGTCTCAGTAGTAGCTCACTGAGCAGTTTGTTCTAAACAGATGCCTGAAAAGTGGTTTCCTTGAGACAATGATGGGGAGAGTCTGTTCTTCAAAATAAATAATTTGAAGAGCTTATTAAGGGTTTAGCAAAAAGTTTCAAACTTTAGTCATTTATTTTTATTAAATGGGGTGTTCTTTTTATTAAGTTATTGTTAATTTCCGTTTGCTGTGTACAAATTGCCATTGATGGAAGATCTTAAAACAAAATCAGTTTATCAGCTCAGAGTTATCTCGGTTAGAAACCCAGTTCACTGTGTCTTGGTTCTCTGCTCAGAGTTTCATAAAGTTGGAATTAACTCTAAGCCTATTAAACTGTGTCCCCATATGGAATCAAGTAACTAAATGGGGGGTCTGCAAAAATTTAGCAACAATAAAAAGGTTTATAAAGGTGCATTAAACAACTCAAAATTGATTCAAAATCGAGCATATAATGAATGCAAATTGTTTGTGACAGTGCTTGCCCATGATAGAAATGTTTCAGAATCTATCATGAGTGCCTATCTATAATCTAGGGGAGCGGCAGTGGTGGGGGTCAGGCGGGGAGCAGAGTCTCCTTTCCTTTGGAAAGGACAATTCTACTTTGAGGTTCTTGACAGAATAATTTCCCTTGTAGGTTTAGGCTCCAAGGTAAGGTTTGGTGGTCTACTTCTAAAAGCAGTAGCTGTTGAAACCTTAGAAAGTACAGTTCTACTAGGACACATGGACTTGCAGGGAGGAGACAAGCTCGTCAAGGTGCACTGTAGCATTGATGAAACACACAACTTTCCTCTAGTTCTTAAATGCTCCCTCCGCCCCCCATCATGATCCCAATTCTCCCTTACAAATCTGACTAGACCAGAGGATCTGCACTGGTACAGACAGGAACTGGAAACACAGAGAATCCAGGACAGATGATCCCTTCAGGACCAGTGGTGAGAGTGGCGATACTGGGAGAGTGGAGGGAGGGTGGTGTGGAAACGGGGAACTGATTACAAAGATCTACATATAACCTCCTCCCTGGGGGATGGACAACAGAAAAGTAGGTAAAGGGAGACGTCGGACAGTGTAAGATATGACAAAATAATAATTTATAAGTTATCAAGAGTTCATGAGGGAGGGGAAATGGGGGGGAATGAGGAGGTGATATCAAGGGCTCAAGTAGAAAGCAAATGTTTTGAGAATGATGATGTCAACAAATGTACAAATGTGCTTGGCAGAATGGATGTATATATGGATTGTGATAAGAGTTGTATGAGCCCCCAATAAAATGATTAAAAAAGAGTTGACATTAACTCAAGGGCAATTAACACTTATAATTTCAGGACTATAACATTGCTTATTTGTTGGATATCATCTACGGTCCACTCTCAGCTCCTGGAGGTCATTAAATTTCTTGCAAAGTGGCCATCTTTGTTTTCATTCCACCAACAGTACTTTAATTTCTACTTCAAATTTGACTTCTGCAACTAGGTAGAGAAACTATATCATTTTTGAAAGCCTCATTTGTATAGATCAGACCCAATAGATTATTTCTGTATCTTGAGCAATGCTGGTACACATTCGCTTCTCAAAATTAAAAAGTATATATACTTAATAAATATGTGATTGTGGTTGGGAAAAAGAGAAGGGAAAGAGAAAATATTGTTATCATATAACACATAACAGACACATATGTCTTTATATGATAGCTATCTCTATGTGGGCATTAACTCCATTATTACTGTTGTTAGTTGTAGTCGTTGTGCTGGTAGTAGCAGTGGTAATGGTACTGTTTTTCTTCATTCCAAGATAAAACTGTTTCCTTCTCAGACAGAAAAATAATTGCCAGAAAATGCCCTCGGCAGCACTATTTTACCATTGTGGCCAGCAGCCATAACAGAAATAGCTTCGTGGTATTATTACTTTAATTGTTACCATTTCCTCTCATTTTATTATTTTTATTTTGTTTTTTACCTTCACTGAACTTGACATAACCTCCTTGCTCTATGGCATAAAACCAGAAATGTCATTTTGGAAGTCTGTAAATAGAGTTGTATAATATTTTCAGGAAACCTTAAAATTGCATTCTCTTTTCCTCACAAACAATTCTTGCTGTCTTTAAATTTAAAAATATCTAATAAACAACATACTGAAGCAAACACATGCCAATTTTCCATCAGACACATGAATTATAGCATTTTGTTTAAGATTGTGAGACTTTGTTCAAGTTTAAAACATTATCTAAACCGAAATTGAATGCTTGTCCTCACCTGGAAGACTGGTAATTTAGTGTCGAGGTAACCACTTTTCAGCAGAAACATGGTAGCTGCCTCAATTAAAACTCATTTTTAGCTTTACTCCATCCTAAAGGGCTGTTATGAGTCAGAATAGACGATGTTGCAATGATTTTGTGTCTGTTTCTATATATGGCAAGTCAATATGTTGAATGGGAATAAGGTTAAAAATATACATTATTCTTGGCGAATATGTATGTTTTCCTGTCTCGATAAAATAGGGTTCGAAATACAAAAGGGAAGACTTTTTGTAACTTTCCAAGGACCTTCCTGTTGACAAATACGTAATGCCCAACACAAAAGATAAACAATGCAAGCTATCATATGAAGGTGTTTTAGGACGTAGAAATTGCCTAGGTAATTGATTGCCGATATGTGAAACCTAACTGAAACCCCTAGTACTTTAGTTAAAAGTTAATTAGAATATAGTTTACATTTAGGAAGAATGATCATACTGATACAATCAAAATGTGACATCTTGTTTTCCAATGCTTTAAAAAAATACCTTCTGGTTTAACCAACACCCAATTTTCTGTTATGCTGGTGTGTTAATTAAAGTTCCAGTTTATCATATCATTTTGAAACTTTATCTCGAATGTCTTCTTTTGAATGTAACCCAATTTCTCTCAAAATGACTGTTGGCCCCTTAGCATATATAGCTGCGACGACAGAGAGTTTAGTGCAAATTAAGGCCTAAAATGTTTTGCATACCATTTCCATTCTATATCTCCTTGAGATGCTACCAACATTCAGCTGACAGAAGGGAAAAATGAGGTCTAAAAAGGGTGACTTGGCAGGCTATCTTAAGTCGAAGTGCAGGGGGTGCGCTGCTACCCTTGCAGCACACACATATCCTTAGCCCACTCTTCTGGCGTGATTCCATTTCTATGTCCTAAACGCTATAGACTGAATGAATGCATGACTGCTGCATCAGGGAGCCTGAGGAAAATGCTTGACTTCAGCAAATCTTTGACAAGTACCGTTCATTAATCTTTGTTTCATAATTCTCACCAGTATGCACTGCCTGCCTTTCTGTCCCTATCTGCAAGTAAATTGGTTTTTAAGAAAATGAAGAGGTCAGCAGAAGATGTAGGAGCACACATTTTTTTCCTGTTGAAACCAATCAGTAGACCTGAGCAACCAATGTCAATGTTTAAAGTTAGTAGATCTTGCCCGTATTTTAACTGAATCATCAATTTAGATTAGTAACAATATTATTTCGATACACCTGGGGCATGAAAAAATAAGCTAATTTATAGTAAAAATATCAACAAATTTTACCCAAGAAACTTTGAGGACCTTGAAATAGAGTTAGATAAAACAGAATTTTTATCCTGCCACGAAATTCAGGAGTAATGTTTTCTAGTCAGGCCCCAATACAAATATATATGTACATATATTATATTAATATGTAATCTATGTAACAAATTTGTGTAGTGGAGCCATCGAGGAGAAGTTAGTAGTTTGAAACCACCAACTGCTTTGCGGGAGAAAGATGAGGCTTTCTACTTGTGTGAAGAGTGGCCGTTCCAGAAACCCACTGAGGCTGTTCTACCCTATCCTACAAGGTCCCTGTAAGTCAGAAATGACTGCATGATGTTCAATATATGGAGTGTGTGGTGGGCAATGGAGAGCTGCAAAAGCAGTAGACAACCCAAAGGCAGAACACAGTAGACAAAAACACTGAGCTAAGCATCTGGTACCCCCTCTGTCTTAAAACCGTTCGCTATTAAATTGATTTTGACTTTTTCAGCAAGCTGAATAGCGGAGAGAATATTTTAACACATTCACAGAATTAAGTGAACACGAAGTCGAGTTTAAACCTGCAAAGAAGATGAGCCCAGATGAACCAAATAGGGACTGGGAAAGAATCCCTCTAGCTTTAAAATAGGATGTCTTGCAAGTCTGGCTAGACCAGAGGAGGTACACTGGTACAGATAGGAACTGAAAATACAGGGAATCCAGGATGGATGAGCCCTATAGGACCAGTGGTGTGAGTGGCGAAACAGGGAGGGTAAAGGGAGAATGGGTAGGAAAGAGGGAACTGATTACATGGAACTGTGTGTGACTTCCTCCCTGGGGAACAGACAACCGAAAAGTGGCTGAAGGGAGACATCGGACAGGGCAAGATATGACAAAATACCCATTTATAAACTATCAAGGGCTCATGAGGGAGGGAGGAGCGGGGAGGGAGGGGAAAAATGAGGACCTAATGTCGGGGGTTTAAGTGGAGAGAAAATGTTTTGAGAAACGATGTACAAATGTGCTTTACACAATTGATGTGTGTATGGATTGGGATAACAGTTGTATGAGCCCCTAATAAAATGTTAAAAAAAATAAAATAGGATGTCGATTAAACTCTCCTAAGACTATAAAATACCAGACGGAGAGAGCACTGGTGGGTTTGTGGGATCAAATGTGGACGACTAACTGCAGGGTTGGGAACTTAAGTCTAACAAACACTCCAGGACAGAAGGATGAGGCTATGTGCTGGTATCAAGATGTATCGTCTCAGAAACGCAATGTAGGGCTGAGATGAGTTAGAATGGACTGAGGGCAATGGGTTGATTTGTTTGTTAGGTGTTTCGGTTATTTAGAAGCATAACTTCAAATATTATCTAAATAAGATTAGATTGACTTAGTTTGAGATTATTGTTGACCTTAGTCATCTACTAATAAAAATGAAATAATTTATAGAGAGCATTACATCTGGGACTCAGTTTATTTATACAATGTTATTGTTATTTCAATATCTAGTCCAAAATATCACGAATATATAAAAATATAATTTGACATTGTAGATATTATTATAGGAACTTATTTGAGGAAGGGATCAGATAGAGAATTTTCAAAATGTATAACTAAACTTAATATGCTCAATGTACCAAAGAGTTTAAACATTTTGACAGAGACCTTGAACTTTGTTTTCTAAATGGAAATTCTAAAACTGAGACCTATAAACAATACAAATTAAGAAACAGATTGGATAAGTAGCTTATTCTTATCTGAAAAATATATAAAATAACTGGAATATATGTTAGAGGGAATACTCTGAATGAAGTATGTAGATATTATAAAAAGAGTATCCATAGAATCGGTCAAGAAACAGCTAAGGCATACAGTTAAAGGTCTGTCCTACATTAACGCATACAGTGAATCCTCGCCACTTCGCGCTTCGACTTCCGCGGCTTCACTCCATCGCGGTTTTTGCGTAACAGCGCATGCTCTGTCATTACTGCCGCTGATTGGCTCATACTGTACACGCTTCTGTCTGCATCGCTACGTATCAGAGCTACGTATCAGATGAGATGCATTTTTGCTTTTGTACAGTGTACTGTAATTGTTTGCGAGTGTAATGGTGACTAAAGGGTGTTTTTTCATGTCCTCTATGCTCTAACTACGAAAATATTTCATTTACAAATAAGGAATCCTACTTCGCGGAATTTCATTTATCACGGTAGGGTCTAGAACCGATTAACCGCGATAAACGAGGGTTCACTGTACAGTTAAAGGTCATCTCAAAGGAGTATGAGACAGTTGAGCAGGAGCGGTATTTACAAAGTCGGTACCTGAGAACTTTCACAGTGTTTGAGAGACCTAAAGCAAGAGTGCTGTGAATTCAAACAGAATACATGCAGCATATACAACATGCAGACCAAGGATAATGACGCCTGTGGAATCCAAAGGAGAAAGAATGTCTTACACTTAGTGAAAGAATAAATGAAATCATAAAACCGAATGCTGACTTTTCATTAGCTGCAGGAATATCAGAAGAGTCATCATTTTCTCACTGCTTGGCAATGCTACTTCTGTCTTACATAACTTTTCATAAATATTTTAGTCTAATTATTTTCTCTGAGCAATAGTACCATAATGTTTTATTTAACATGATTTTATTTAACATTGCTCTTGAACAACAGCACCATAATGTTTTATTTAGCAAAAATGTACATTATATCTTCTCATTTATTGTTCTTTTCTTACACTTGGCTTTTGCTCAACTGTGAGCATTTAGAATCAGCTTGTCGATTATCACAAGACATCTAGTTATGATTTGCTTGGAATTCACCTGAATTTCCCAGTCTATGTGTGGAATATATGTGTAATATATATTTTTTTCATAAATGTTGAGCTATCCAATGATGGGCACATTTACATAAGTCTTCCTGAAAGCCATAAAGTATCATCCTTGCATATGTTTCGCTGTCATTATTACTAAATAGTGTCTATTTTTTAAAAGTATATTATAGTGAATATATTATTCTTTTAAATTTATTGTTAACTATAAATATAATTAAACTAGACTTTTTAAGCCAAGAATCTTTCTAAACATATTAATTAAAATACATGAGAGAGGTGTTTTATTTGTTTTTATGTAGTATTACATTATATGTAATTTATATATGGATTAATGTAGTGTTACATTATATCCCACTAAGATACCACTCTACTTTCCCTTTAATGATATGTAAATCTGCCTTAATTTTGGAATGAAATGTCTTACTCTGGGTTCTCTGGAGAAGCAAAACAATTGATGCTTCTATGAGGTGGCTTCAAAATGTTCATGAAAAAAAATCCCATTATCTTTTCATTCCATTTCCCACAAACTTTTTGAGTCCCCAGTAAATTTACCACTGGAAGATCTCCTAATGGAGCTGATTAAATCATTGTACCATGGTGAGTACATCATAACTGCCAAAGCATTGAGAATCAAGGAACAGCTAGGTAGACAGACAACCTGACCCATCACACAACTCCTATTCACTGTTGTTCATCACGACAACCTTCACTGGTGGCACAGTATGCTTTTAAATCATTGAAAAGGCTTAGAGCTTCTTCTTGGACTAAAGCCAAGCCCACTTCCATTCAGTGAATTCTGATTCAAAGAGATTCTATAGTAGAGTAGAAAGAACTGTCCTAGAGGTTTCACAGGATTGTACAGAGTAGAGCTGTCTTAGGGGGTTTCTAGGCTGTAAATGTTTTTCAAAAGCCTGTTGCCATTTATTTCTGCTGCCATCCTTTCCGTTCCCAGCTGAGCCCTTTAATGAATGAGTCACTTGAGAGCTCCTTCTGCCGCGAAAACTAAACTCACTGTCAGGAGTCGATTCTGGCTCATTGCTACCCTATAGGGTAAAGTAAACCTGTACCTTTCGTGTCTCCAAGATTGTAAATATTTAAGGTTCAAAGTGCTGAACTTGTGGTTAGCAGTTTTTAATCCACTACACCACCAGGCCTCCTCCGATAAAGCATTATTACATACGAGCTTTATAGGTCAACCTTTTCTGATTTACCTGCAAATTTCAATTAAAGACATTATGTAGAAGTCAATATCATTTGTCACTCAAAAGCTGCCCACAGTAAGGTCTGTGACTAATTCACAAACGATGATATAATCTGTACAAGAAGAAGTGTAGAAAATGGAAAACACCACATTTCAAACTCACTGCCACTGAGTCGATTCGGACTCAAAGAAACCCTGTATGACCGAGTAGAATACAGTAGGACCTGGGTTTCGGAAATGACAACTCGATGTCAGTAGAAAGCTTCCTTTTTCTCACATAGCATAGCTGGAGCATTCGGCTTGCTGCTTTGTGGCTAGCAATCCAACGGATAATCCGCTATACCGCCAGAGCTCCTGCAGAAATTGAGAGTAAGCCCAAGAAACTCTGTAACAATTTAGGATACCCATAATATCCCAATGTATATTACATTAAGAATAAAGTCCAGGATTCTTAAACTCCCACCCCCCTTATTTCTTTAGTAGCAAGAAAATTTAAGCATGGTTGCTTTAAAATTTAGCCAGCATATTTCTTATATAATATTAGAAATGTTTATTTTGATTTATGGTCTGCTTATAGACTTGCTGCACACGACCTTTTTTAAGTGTTGAAGAGCCAAGAGGTCACCTTAAGAACTAAGGATGCATCCTCCTCCCTGGGGGATGGGCAACAGAAAAGTGGGTGAAGGGAGACGTCGGACAGGGCAAGATATGACAAAATAACAATTTATAAATTATCAAGGACTCATGAGGGAGGGGGGAATGAGGAGGGAGGGGAAAAATGAGGACCTAATGCCAGCGGCTTAAGTGGAGAGGAAACGTTTTGAGAATGACGAGGGCAATGAATGTACAAATGTGCTTTACACAATTGATGTATGTATGGATTGTGATAAGAGTTGTATGAGCCCCTAATAAAATGATTAAAAAAAGAACTAAGGATGCATGCTATGGTATTTTCAATGGCCTTCAATGCACGTGTGTTAGTGTGGACAGACTAGAGAAACAAAGTCACAGACACTCATATGTGTATAAGAAAGAGCTTTATACAAAAGAGCAATTGTATATTGCGGAAAAAACCCCAGCCTAGTCCAGATCAAGTCCACAAATCCGATATTAATCCATATGTCCATAAATTCCATTTTAGACTTACATAACACATGCAATGATGCTGAATGCAGGAAGATCACAGGCCAGTGGGTAGAAAGTCTTGTGGATCCAGTGGCAGTGGAAGCATCTCAGTCAGGGAGCACATCTCCAGCATTCTGATTATCTCAACAGCAGGAAAGGGAAGGCAGACAGGGTCTGCCACCAGTGAGCTGCTTATCTCCATTTTGCCTCCAAATGTGGTCATCAAGCTGTGACCTGATTGACAGGCTAGACTCCACCCTTTCCTCTCAAGTTGATAAGAGATTATGTAACTGCGGCAGCATGTTAAAGCTGTACAAGTAAAAACGACCACAGAAGTGTGGATGCATTTTCATTGTGATATTGGCTAAGACTAGTGAAAATATCAATGACTACCACCAGAAGAACAAATCGTAGTCTGTCTTGCCGAGTGTTTCTTGGATGTGAAGAGGCCGAGGGTCTTCGAGCATGTTACCAGGAGAGACCAGTCCCTGGGGAAGGATGGGAGCATAAACCCTTATGTTTCTCCCAGGAAGCATTTTGTGTTTTCAACTGCTGACTTCTTAGCTAGCAGCCCAAGGGGTTACCCACTGTCATACCAGGGCTCCCTTGATAAAATAGAGTGTCTCTGAAGGAGAGGTCCCTCAACAAGATGGACTGACACTGTGGATACCACAATGAGCTCAAACAAAGCAACAGTACTGAGGATGGCACTGTACCGCCATTGCTTTGTTCTCCTGAACATAAGAACACTATGAGTCAAGGCCGGCTCACCAGCACTGAAAGACAACATAATACTTTAAGTGAAACACAGTGATCCCACTTTTGTACTCGTGAGTTGGGATAAATACATTGTGTTGAAACTGTGGCTTATAAAATATTTAGACTCTCGCCAGTTTCCATTCATTCCTCTTCTGAAATGTCTTTTAAAAATTTTACTCCAGTTTTATTTGTAAAGCCAAGTTACTTTTCCATATACCTCGGCACTAGGAAAAACCATTTTTCAACTAATCATCACTCCACATGCCTTGGCATTATGAGAATCCACTTTTCCACTATTACTCTTCATTTTTATTTTATTTGCTCATTTAGGTATTATTTCTCTATTTTTGTTATTTGGGGCTTGTTTTCTTTGAAAGATATCTCTTGCACGTATATGTATTGTATTGATAGAAAATTGGGCTCGTTATACAGTTTTGCCTTAATTTATTTAGACTAAATTTTTAATATATTTAAGAATACATTTACTGTAATAGACAATGAAAATAGTGAGAATATGCATGCTGTTTTTCAGTATCTGCCATGATCCTGTAATTGCACAGGAATAACAGAGTAAAAATAATTCAAGTTCTACTATTGTGTTTGGACTTCCCAGTGTGTAATACTATCTTTCCCATTTTGTCTTTGGACTCCAGCACATCTTTTATGTTAATTTATCATGTTTAATAGGTGAGAGGTTTGTGTTTTGCCTTAGAAAATAGCTGATAAAATTTGCATTGTACAGTACCCGAGAGATGATGATGGAATTTTTTTCTTTGTTCACTTTTATATTACAGTGTCCTGAAATGTTATTATCAAGGGGACTCCAAACACCGAGGCCACTGAAGCGATTGCGTTGTACTTCATTGCATAGTAATCTGTTACAAGGTGAAAGCCTATGATTACTGGATGTCTTTAATCATTAAGAACGTACAAGAGATTTTCACATATTGGTTATATATTTGCATTTATAACACAAACTAATAGGAATATGGTTTCTTACTGATAATATCCCACAAATCTCTGAAATAAACTATAGTGTGATATACAAGAGTGCTGTGGCAAAGCACACAAAATGTGTCATAATCTTCATTAGCAAGATGTTTAATCAAAGTATTTACAAAATTCTCATTTTCTTATTTATATGTGTAAGCATTTCATTATGAGAGTGTCAAATTTCACTTTTTATAGCAACTTTTTAGATGATGAACAGCATTGTGGTATACGTCTTTTCATTTGCGCTTCTATTTCCTAAATAGATATCTGATGACAAAAATCCCTGTCAAAATGTGACTTGTCTGCTGATCATAGCTGCCGCATGTGGAGGGCAATATTACAGAGGGCAAGGGCTCCGCTCTTGTTCTCCCGGCGCGCTTGTTGAGAGAAGAGTCTGCTACGGAAGAAGGACCAGAGTTAGCATATTTATCACTCTATTTTGAATGCCATTTTTAAATAGACATTTATACAATATATTTCTAAACCAGTCAGAGGACCTCACCACTAAGAGAAGTTCTGTGCTTCCCCAAGACCAGTGACAGGGTCCCAGAGGAGAGGAAAAAGGAAATTGACATATATTATCTGCCTTTGGAAATTTAGCTGAAGCACCTAGTCTTGAAAGGTCATGCCAATTTATAGAACCTTTGCCTTTTAAGATACTAAGAAACTGATAAAATACAAAGGTTAATAAACCCACCTTTCTCACACCATAGCCCTGGTGATTTTCTCTCTATCTCACTTGTAAAACCTGCTAATGTTTTATCTTAAATATTTCTTACATCTGTCTCATGCTTTCTTTAATTTTTACTAGACTAATGAAGGCCATTGCCATCATTTGTATGATTTATTTCAACATCCTCTCTGCCTATAGTCATGAACCTTTCAATTTATCCTTCCACAGATATGCTAGAGTAATTTATCCTAATACATAAGCTAGCATAAATCTCGTGCTCCTACGTAAAGCACAAATTTGCTATGGAGCATACTGCACAGCATATAAGTTATTCAAATAACTGTTGAGGAAACACATGGATGGTAAACAAAAAATAAATGAACCGGACAGATAAAGCATAACCTTAATAAGTGAGATAAAGATTTGATTTTTTTCTTAATTTCCCACGTTTTGGTGTGCATGTTTGGCTCCCACATCGAGCTCTTACTGGCATCAGTTTCTCTTCTAAGATTTACTAGAAACTAGTGTTGTTTTAAGAGTCAACCGCAAATGACCTCCTTTAGTAATCTATACTGATAGCTATGATTGCCTTCCTCTGTCTATGTCATGTCAATGTTGGGCCTTCCTCCTAAATGGTTTCACATGGAGGGCGCATAGTAATTTATTTACTTGTCTATCTCTATATTGCTGTTATGACGTTCCTTTGAGTCAATTTGTCTGTACAACTTTTAAGATGGATTTTTTTTCTGGTACTGCATTCTATTTTAAATATTTTTCTCCAACACTCAAATTCAACAGCATCAATTAGTCTCTCATCTCCTTTGTATTTATTATCCAACTTTCAAATGCATATTTAAAATATCATGGCTTAGGTTAGGATACTTTAATTCCCAAAGTGACATCTTTGTTCCTTCATACCTTAAAGAAGTCTTGTGCAGATTTTGCTAATGCAGTATCCCATTTGATTTCCTGAATGCTATTTCTGTAAGTGTTGATTGTAGATGAAATGAAATCCTTGACAGTTTCAAACTTTTTCTCTCTTTCTCTCTCTTTTGAATGATTTTGTGTATTCTGGTTGTATTTTATTTTCTATAAATCAAAATTGACTCATTAGCAGTTAGTTTGATTTTGAGTCTACACTGAGTAGTAATCCACACTGAAAGTTGTAGACTTTTATTTTCATCAATACATATTCCAAATCCTCATGACTTTTGACAAATTAACTCGATTAATCTACATATAACACGATGTTACGGAGACTTTCTTCAATTCTGATGCAAAGTTCTGCTTCATACAGTCCTGTTCTTGGATTATTTTCCCATGATGAAGATTGAAAAAGGATACAGCACAGACTCCCACATTTCCTCATCTTAAACCATTGAATTCCCCTGGTAAACGTTTGAACAACTACCCTTTTCTCTGTGTTCGTGTGGAATATTCCAATGATGGGCAATGTTATCCATAGTTTGTATTGATTCACAGAGCCCGGTGCATTTGGGTAGTCAATGAAATTCAAGAAAGATCTTTTCAGCCTGTTCTATTTCAACCAAAATGTATATGACATCATTAACAATATCCCTTATTCTACATTCATTTCTGAATATGATTGCATTTCTAGTAGCTTCCTGTTGCTGAACTGTTTCAATCATCTTACACTTATGCGATATTAATGATATTGTTGAATAATTTCTGCACTCTGCTGTGTCACCTTTCTTTGGAATGGTCATAAATACAGAGAGTTTCCAGTCAGTTGGCCAAGTAACACCCTTCCAACTTTATTTGCATAGACTAGCAAATGTCTCCTGGGCCGCATCAGTTTGTTGAAACAATTCATTTCATACTCTCGTTCGTGCAGGAGCCATGTTTTGTGCTAATGCCTTCAGTGCAGCTTAGCTATGTTGTTTGTTTCTCTTCTAGGCAAATTTCCTTGCAATCAGGGACTCTAACACATATAAACAGATTGGCTTCCTAATATGAAATCTCATCTTATTCCAGACACATATAATACATAATTTTGGAAAGGTAAAATGATTGGCTAGCTTACATAATGTGGAATAATTTTATCATTTACTAATTCTTCACATAAGGTCATGTACAAACAAGGCATGAGTTGGACTCAGTGGATCAGCACCGAGCAACAACAGTCTGAGGAGGAGCAGTACTAATGATGATGTATTTATCTATTGTGAATCTGTCACAGTTGCACTTGTCAATACTTTTTATTGAAAAAACATACATATTGTCATCTAAATATCATACTTTTATACAGTTCAACAAATATAGATCTAATTTATTTTTAATTTGTTCTCTTAGGTATTTTCTGAAATGTGCATGGGTACTTCATCCATGTGTACACTGTATTATATTTTTCAAATAAAGATATTTATATGAGAGTAAATTAAAAATCAACTTTAAGGGGGAAAATATGGCTTGATGTGGTGTTGAAGTATTTTTCATTGATACATTTGTTTTCATTTTGCATTGAATGTTACTTTTGCATTGAAAGGTATACATATATCCTGTCACAAATGTTTCCTTGGATTTTTTTATGTAATTAAACGTATTAACATTTCTTGGCATGTGACATCATATAATTCACTGAGTCATTTATGTATGTTTTATTGAGGTGCTGTTTGCAAAACTAGCCAGACACCAAAAAAAAATAACGAATACCCATACCTTTTTAATATATGCTTTACTATATGTTGTATGAGAGTGAGTCCCTTCCAATGAATAGCAACTTTATGAGAGAGGGGAACTGTCTTTTGAGTTTGCTAATCTATAATGTTAATGGGGGCAGATCACCTAGCTTGTCTCTTAGGAAGCTGATTGTGGGTTCCAACTATTGAGCTTTCAGTAAGTAGATGAGCACTTAATCATGGTTCCACTAGGTCTCCTCATGCATGCAACACACACAAATAATCATCTCCAAACATGGTACCTTTTTAAAGAAATGAAGTATAAATTAAGACAGACGTCGTATTGAGAGTCATTTTAGGTATGTGGTCAAGAAGTCCTAACAAGACGGAGGGGTTTGGTTTTGAGACATCCGTGCATCTTGGAGATTTTTTGGTTCGGTTCCAGAATCCTACAATCAAGAGAAAGGCACATTTAAGTGAATCACGGGAATCTATTACTTGACCAAACATATGAAAGTTATATAAAGCTAAACTAGACTATTAAGGGTGCAATAGCATTATGAAAAATTTGAAAATTGAGAATTGCTAAGAAGGGATACAGACATGAAATGAGAAATTGCTGCTGGAAGAATGAGACTGCTATATCTGGCTTGATGCAGGGGTACCACAAACCTTCACTTTGTAATTAAAACAATGAAAGTCAACAAAGTAGACCTGTATTAAGGAGACAACTTCAGGGTGGTATGTAATGGCCTACCAGGCACAGAAAGGACAAGTATAGGATTATTAAGTAGGAATGGAGTTTGAGTTTTGTGGAACAGAAAGGAAAATGTGAATTAATTGAGGTAAGAGCTGAAGAGGTAAAGGGGATAAAATAAGTTAAATTTCATTATGATCATAGGAAAAGCCATTAGAAGATTTTCCAGTGGGTTTGTTAGGGAAATAAGAAACCTTGGATAAACAATCATTAAGCAATCAGCTGAAAATAGAAAGGTAAGCAGGTTGAAGCCACCAATCTGCACAGAAAATACAGATGTCTACTCACTTAAAGATAATAGCTTTAAAAACACTCTGATGATAAGTTTTACTCTGCCCCACTGAGTTGTTTAAGTCAGAATTGATAGTAAGCTTGTCATTTTTTGTAAAACACATTGTTTGGATATCACATATAGACTGTGTAAAAATATATATGACTGACTCCCAAGCTCTTGGTTTGAGAAAAAGGGTGAGGAGGTGGTAGTCTTATTTACTAAGATAGGAAAGACTTAGAGATAAACTATGCAGAGCATGGAGATCAGGAGTTGAGTTAGAATAATATTGAGCTTGAGAGGTCTATTATTAAAAATACAAGTGAATAGGTCTTCTAAGTGCTATGACAACAAACCAATTATGAGAACCTTAGGATAGCATAATTCATGCTAAATTATTAATACCTACTGTGACTTAATGTGCTACCTTTCTCAAGTTATATATTTATATCTTAATGAGTTTTCACGAAACATTTTGACCTAGATAAATTGGTCTAATCCATATCATACCAGCAATATGACGGGCTTTGGAAGTTTAATGCTGGGATGGGCAATCATCACTATCAATCCATTCAAATTTAAGGCTAAGACTTGGCTAATCTAGGTGCCTGCTTCATCTCACTCTTCAGGTATACTGTTTCCACACACATTTTTCTGGAGAGGATTTTAAGAGCTTTTCAGAGATAATTTTGAAAATATCTGAGTAATCTATTCCCTAGTTGATCTGAGTCCACCTACTCCCACTTAATGAATAAAGGCAATAGGCTTCGATGTAATTATTAAGTAGATGAGATGCCCTATGAGTGTTTTAGAATATAATTGCTTAAATGTTGCAAATACACAGATACACTTTCTAAAAATATTATTGAACACCAAGGAAAATCATTACACTTCAAAAAGCCTGCCTATCCTACTTTATATTATCAATTAGTCTTTCTGGTATCAAAAATATGAGCAAAATAACAACAATGACTTAGGATATATTAAAATCATTCATTTGGAATCCAGTGGCTACTGAGAGACACTAGTGAATCTTGGAAAAATAGTAGTGAACCCTGAAGAGAGGGAGGAAAAGAGAAATGAAGGAAAGTGTTAGTGTTTTGCTCAGTCCCACCTACCCCAAACCATAATTCTCATTGGTAGAGAAATCAAAGTATGAAATAGTTAAAGTGCAATGTAACGTTGCTTGGCTCATTTATGAATAATGCATTACATGTATGAGATAGGAAGTCAAGCTGCACTGCTACTATATCTGCAGCTATGTATTCATTAAAACAAAGAAACGTATCTATTATTGAGTTCCCTATTTATTTTCTATGTGTTTAACATTATTGTTTGTTGTGATTATGAGCCATCTTGTCAGTTCCAACTTGGAAGGAGCCATAAGTACAACATAGTATGCTGGCCGTGTGCCTTCCTCAAAAGAGTTGCTCTGTTTCTACACCTTCGTGTAGTGATTGGGCCAATCAATTCTTCTCGTTCAGATGTTCCTCTTTTTTGATAACTTTCTAGCAAGCATGATGTATTTCTCCAGGGATTTCTGCCTCCTGAAAATACAACCAAATTAAGCATTGGTTTTTTATCATGCTTCTTTCTAAGATATTCCAGATCTCAGGTCAGATTTTTTCCATTTCTCTGGTTCTCCATGTAACACCCCCAAATTTTGTCAATAACTAAGTTCAATGACATCAACTCTTCATCCACCTTCTTAATTCAGTGTCCAATTTTCCTATACATATGAGATCATGGAAAGTAACATGGCTTGGGGTCATGTACCATGATCCTGAAAATGACATCTTTGATTTTTCACACTGTAAAAGATCTTTTGATGAACGTTTCCCCAGTGGCATGCTACCCCAACTGGTTTACATAAGAACAAAAGCATAGTTGTCTTGACCTGGGTTTTCAGGCAGATTCACTAACACTTATAGGAGTGTCTCTTAATTGAGGTGACTATGGAGTCCTGTGCACCATTTGTCTGTCAGTTTGTTGTACTGTGGTGGCTTGTGTGTTTGTGTTGCTCTGATACTGGAAGCTATGTCACAGCTGTTTCAAGTGCCAGCAGCGTCACCTAAAGTGACAAGTTTCAGCGGAGCGTCTAGCCTAAGAGCAAACAAACGAACAAGGACTTGGCTCCCCGCTTCAGAGGAAGGAGTGACTGAAAACCTTATGCAAAACTTCTGAACAAATGGAAGCAGAACATTTTCAAAGATAATGCTTAAGGATGGGCCCCTCAGGTCAGAAGGCATTCAAAATATGACTGAGGCAGGGCTGTTTTCTCAGAGGGGAGGTCCACGGGGACGTGCGTCGGGTAGAGCATGTAGGAGAGGAAAGAAGAAACCGCTGCAAAAATCTACTAATAATCAGAAATTGAAATGTGTGAAGTGTGAATCTAGCAAATTGGAAGTCAACTAAAATAAAATGGAACGTATAAAGATCAATATCTTGGGTATTAATAAGCTAAAATGGATCAGTATTGGCCATTTTGAATGGCCATGAAAATCACATGGCCAGAAAATCACATGATTAACTATACTGGGAACGGCACACTCAAAAGAAATGGCATGGTATTCCTTGTCAAAAAGCACAGCGCAAAATCAATGATGAAGTATATGCTGTCTGTGATAGGATTATATCTAGTGCCATCCAATGAAATCCAATGAATACACGTATTATTCAGATTTATCAGGAACCACACAAGCTAGTGATGGAGAAACTGAAGAATTCTACCAATGTCTGGATACTGAAATTGATCAAGCATGCCATCAAGATGCATTGATGAATATTGGATATTGGGATACAGAAGTTGAAAACAAAGAGGAAGGACCAGTAGTTGGAAAATATGAACTGGATGATAGAAATGAATTTAGAGATTGCATAATAAAATTTTTCAAAACCAACAACTTGTTCACAGCAAATACTTTTTTCGATAACATCAAATGTGACCGTACTCATGGATATCTCCAGAGGAAATACACAGAAATCAAACTGACTACATCTGTGGAAGAGCTGCCAGAGAGGTTCCATATTAGCAGCTAAAACCAGGCTAGGGGCTGACTGTGAAACAGACAATTGCTCTTATATAAGTTCAGGCTAAAGCAAAAGAAAATTAAAACAAATCTAAGAGAACCAAAATAAAAACTTGCATCGATCCCACGTGAATTTCAAGCACATCTCAAGAACAGATTTGACATTACTGACAAAAGACGTGACGAGCTGTGGGTTGCCATCAGGAATATCATTCATGAAGAAAGCAAATGGTTATTAAAAAGACAAGAAAAAAAATATCAAAATGAATTTCAAAAGGACTCTGAAACTTGCTCTTGATCATAGAGTAACTCAACCAAATAGAAGAAATGATGACGTGAAAGAGCTGAACGCAAAATTCCAAATGGCAGCCCAAAGAGACAAAGTGAAATAAAATAGGGAAATGTACACAGCCCCAGAGTTAGAAAATCAAAAAGATTCAGGATATCTGAATGTGAAAGAACTAAATATATTTATATTTTTAGGCTTTGAGTTGCAACATTGAAAGTTTCTCTGAGCAAAATATTGAATGATATTTTGAATGAATTATAAGGTGCATCAAAAGGAGATAGAAAGAATACACAGAGTCATCACTGTACCAAAAAGGACTAGTCTACATTCAGAAGACAGAAAATGAGCAAGAAGCAATAGCACTGAAGGAAGGACTTCAAGCTGAAGGCATCAGCCCAAACCAAGTTTCCAAGCACTGATGGGATACCAATTGCATTGCTTCAAAAAGCGGATGAAGCCCTGACAGCACTTACTTGTTGATGCCAGGAAATTTGAAAGACAGCTACTTGGCCCCCTACTAGCAAAGATCCATGTTTGTAACCTTTCCAAAGAAAGCTGGTCCAAAAGAATGTTCAAATGTCAAAATTAGAGAACAATAACATTGATATTACTTGCAAGTAAAATTGTGCTAAAGATGATCCAACAGTAGTCACAGCAGTCCATTGACAAGGAGCTCCCAGAGGTTCAGGCTATATCATCTCCAGAAGAGGACTTAGAACAAAGGCTATTGTTACTGATATCAACTTGATCTTGGCTAAAAGCAGAGAACACCAGAAAGCTGTTTACTTGTGTTTTATTGACAAGGTAAAGGCATTTGACTGTGTGGATTATAACAAACTATGTATAGCCTTGAGAAGAATGAGAATCCCAGCACACTTCATGGTGTTGTTGTGCAAACTGAACAGGGTACACTGCATGGTTTAAAATGAGGAATGTCTGCCACAGTCGCCTCTCTCCATACTTAGTCCATCTGTATGATGAAAAATCATCAGAGAAGCTGGGTTATATGTAAAAGAATTAGGCATCAGGATTTTTAAAAAGTTTAGTAACAACCTGTGAGATGAAGATGGCATAAACTTACTTCCTAAAAGTAAAGAGAACTTGCTGATGGAGATCAAAGATTGCAGCTTTCAGTATGGATTACAATGCAAGGTGAATTTAAAAAAAAGAAAACTCTTTATAAATGGATCGATAGATAACATCATGATGAATGGAGAAAAGGTTAAAATTGTCAAGGAGTTTGTCTTGCTTGGATATGCAATCAATGCTTATGTAAGCAGTAATCAAGAGATTAAAAGACAAGTTGTCTTGCCTAAATCTGCTACTCAAGGTTTCTACAAAATGGTGAAATGGTGGGAGATTACATTTAACACTAAGGTGCACCTGACCCAAGCTGTAGCATTTTCAATCGCTTCCGGTGCTTGTGAAAGTTGGACATCGAATAAGAAAGACTGAAGAAGAATCCACACATTCACATTATAGTGATGGTGAAGAATTTTGAAAGTGCCAGGGACTGACAAAAGAGCAATCACACCTGACTTGTATGGAGTACAGAGAGATGCTCCTTAGAGGTAAGGATGGAACATGCACTGGGTATGTAGTCTGGTGACACAAGAAGACATCATGGTTGGTAAATTAGAGGGGCAGCCAAAAAGAGGATGGCACTCCCTGAGATGGACTGACATTGTGGCTGTGACAATTGGCTGCAACAAGGTGGTGCAGGACTGGCAGTGTTCTGTTCTATTGTGCATAAGGTCACTATGGGTCAGAACTGACTCAATGGAACCTAACAACAACACCAATACTTAAGGGGGTGTTATGTGGTTCATCAGCTCTATGTAGGGATCTTACCTCATTGCCTGGGAAACTGGAATAGAAAATTAGATAACTCTAGAAAAAGAACCTGCTTTTGCCTTGGTGATTATTTTTATAATAGTATTCTTATCCAATATTGGTCCTTTTTTGATTAACTAATTCCACTCAGCATAATGGATTTCAGGTACATTCATATCATGATCAATGACAAGGTTTCACATTTGGCCCAGCTACAATTGCCGTGATCCATCAGGCAATGTCTCCTAACAAGACCATTTCCGTTTCTGGTCTATAGTCAGAGAACATTCACCAAAGGCTTAATCGGTTTGGCACTCTCTGCAAATGGATTTCCAGCCTCCAAAACCCATTGGGGAAATCCTACTCTGTCCTGCAAGTCACTGTGAGTCAGAGTCAACAGAATGGCAGTGAATTTGAACAAATTTATACAATCTTTAAGAATTGACACAACAATTGCTTAACAGAGGCAGTTAAGTCCAACAAAGAAATATATATACAAATAGATGTTAGATAGACAGATTGGATAGATTAGATAGATAGATAGATAGATGATAGATAGATAGATAGATAGATAGATAGATAGATAGATAGATAGATAGATGGTATATCAGTATAAAACCAAACCGAGTTTCTACCATTGACTTCATTATGACCCATAATGACGCTCTAGTACAAGGTAGACCTTCCCCTGAGGTTTCTAAGATTGTAACTCTTTAATGGAGTAGAAAGCTTCGTTTCTCTCCAGTGGAGTGGCTTTTAGTTCAGAATTGCTGACCTTGCAGTTAGAAGCCCCAAGCAGAGGCACTATACCATTAGGGGTCCTTGTATAAAAAGAAAGAAAGAGAAATGTAAATAATTGGTTAACAAAATGTTTAAAAAAGTATTTATGCGTGTAAATGTTTATACAAGGGGACTTAAAAGTTCATGAGAATTTGAATTAAAATGTAATGAAAACTCCTTAATTTTAGGAAGTACCTTAGTAAAATGACAAATTAGCTTGCTCTACTTACCATTTAAGGGATTGTTTGTTTCTTTTTCTTTGGTAATTAGATTTTTTTAAATTTATGCTCAAATATGCTTTCTTTGTCCAGAATTCAGAGAATCACTAGTAGCCTCTCTCTATCTTTTATGAGGGAAACAATTCTAAACATGTGATGTTGCATAGATTTTAAGTAATTTTACTCATAGTTACAGTAAGATAGACGTGAGAATGACCAACATATAATTAATGTTTAAACAAAGGTAAAATGGTAGTAAAAATAGCTTCGAGATATGATGTTAATGGGCCACAGCACAAAGAAGTCACCCTGTTTGGGAACTGACTCCATTAGTGTATGTATTCTTCTAGTTTATTAAACATCACCCATAGAAACTGGGTGGATAATATATCACTATATAACTATTAAAATCAAACTCATGGATAAAGTATATATCCTACCTATTTCTTCTCCCTAATGACTTTTTGAAACCAATCTCTCCTCATCTCTCTATTTTTTGCACATATTGAAAAAGTCAGAGAGTGCCTTAAATTGGTAAACTATCTCATTTTATTTTATATTTCCACAGAGATAACCTAGGTATAGGGTTTCTTTATAAAGACCTATGCTTGAATAAGTTCCGCCAAAATGAAGAAACAGGAAAGAGATAGATTTGGGAGTTCACATTTGTATCAAGGTCAAACTCATTACAAAAAGAAACAGCTAAATTGATATTTATACAGCAGAGTCTCCCTATCTTTCTCTCTTCTTCTTTTTTTTTGGTTAACTTTTTAGTGAACAGAATCTTTTGTGACCCAAGTTAATTTATGTTTTCCCTTTCCCTCCTTTTCAAAATTAAAGTTATGGAAATTTTGATTTTCTCATATAAGACTAATTTTAACTTGCATCGTTGATAAGGAAATCTAGATTTGCTTAAATTTTGTAATATGCTAAAATAATTACAATGATACGTGGAAGATCATTTAAACTTTGATTATTTCCCAAGTACCAGTAAAGCAAAAAACAATGAAATTAATTAACTGAAAGGATGGTTATTAACATTAGAAACAAAATAAGACTACTTGTCACTTTACCCTCAAATAAGAAATGATTTGTGAAGCCTTTTTGTTTTCTCCTCTCACACTGGTGGAGAAATATAGGCTGTCCTCTGTGTAGTGGAAAACATAAATCCTTCATGTTATTATACTCACATGTCAAAGAAATTGGCGTGGATGCTTCTATTCAAAGTAAAATGGGTTGGGAATCCAGCACTTACTTAGATTTTTACAGTCAAATTCACACAGGGAAATTACAGAATACGTAGGGTTTTTCAATAAACAATGACTATTCAATCGTAAATAATAATTTTAATTGTTATTTTTTACAGGATTATGGGAGAGTCAGCAAGATCTGAGTTATTTTAGGCAAGAATGAATAGAATGTAATTTTAATAAGATGCTGAATAGCAATAAAAAAAAAGCCCTCTGAGTTTATTTAGCTCCAAAGTCAATCAAGCAGACAGAGAGATAATTTATAGCTTTGACTGTGTACCCAATGAATGCACAGGACAATGGGCAATTTTATGACTTATAAAATTTTGGATTAACAATATTGTTTTTTACTGGAAGGTGAACACAAGATAAAGAGAATAAATTCCATTAATTCACAGTTACTAACATTTAAAAGGCAATAATCTATAAAGACTCAAACCACAGGCCAATCTTTCACCTGAGTTGAGGCAGATAAAAATCTAGAATAAATATAAAGACAGGAAAAAGCGCTTTCAAAGCTGCCTGAAGCAGGTAACAAAATTTTCTTGGGACTCTAGGGGATAAGAGCAGCAAGACAAAAACAGGGTCAAGGCCTGTAAGTTAAACAGGATCTGATTTGGCTTCATGTTAAATGTCGATCATCTTCAAAAAGCTTATTTCCCGCAGGCCTGTCTGGATAGGACAGGCTGGATGAACAATCTGGAGGAGAAAACAACGGGACTGACAGTTCCGGGGGGACATGGGAGAGG
>NW_022103903.1:9616915-9619118 GCF_000313985.2 Echinops telfairi
CTTGTAGTTGCCATTGAGTCAATTCCAATCCAGGGAGATCCTATATATGCCAAGTATAACTGTTTTCCATAGGGTTTTCCAGTCTGTGACCCACCTAAAGCAGAATATTCGGACAGCTTCAACAGTGCCCTGGGCAGTAGATTGGGTTCAAACCACCAACCTTTTGGATAGTAGTACAGTGCTTAGTTGTTTGTGTTGCTTTTGGGAAACAAAAAGCAAACCCAAACAAGCACCAAACAAAACAGAAAGTGAATTCTGACAAACAGAAGCTATTCAAATTTACACAAATTGTAACAAAATGCAAGTTTGAGAATTATACCTTATATATTAATATGAGAAATATTGAAACTTGTCTGAAATAAAAGAATAATTCCTAGAATATTTTTGGTCATATATCTCTTATTTAAGACAAAAATTTCATTTGCAATGGCATATTTTTCCAGTAACAAAATCAGAATTGCTCTGAGTGGAGAGGAGCTTTTGTGCTATGCATTTTTCCCATTAAGCGAGCATCCAGCAACTTGCTCTTTGTTAGTGTACCAAACAGCATTGCCTGGGAAGGTTCTCTCACGTCACAGTGCATTTTTTTGAAAAAGCATTTTTGCTTGAACCTCGTTGTTTTGTGTGTGTGTGTGTGTGTGTGTGTGTGATGGCCAATTTAAGAGAATAGTGTGTGGCTGAGAAATTTTATTTCTTGCTTGAGAAAAATGCTGCCGAAACAGTTTTGGTGTTGAACACAGCTTACAATGACAGCGCTATGGGAAAAACTCCTAGTGTCAGAGTGGTTTCCTCTTTCAAAAAGGATGAAATGTTGATTGATGACAAACCTCATTCTGAACTTCCATCGACTTCCTGAACAGATGAAAATATCAACTCATACTGTATTTGAAGTTCGTTCCACTAGGTCAGACTGTTAATCAAGCTTTCTATTTAGAGGTGCTGAAAAAGCTTGCATAATAATGTGTGACAAAAAAAGGCTTGATGGGACTGGTTTTTCCACCAAGAGAATGCATCTTCTCATACAGCAATCTCAGTGCTACAGCTTTTGGCAAAAGACAGCATACCTCTTACTCACCTGACTATGCTCCATATGACTTCTTTTTGTTTCCACAAATGTAGTGGGACATGAAAGGACACTGATTTGACAATGTAGAAGAGGTGAAGAGAGAGGTGCTGTGAGCCATTCAAACAAATTATTTTGAAAAACGTTTCCAAAAATGGAATTGCAGATCTTACAAATATATTAACTGTAATGGAAAGCACTTCGAGGTGAAATGTTGTTTTGTGAAATAATTTAAATACATAGCACTAAAAAAAATGTGGTTTTTGGTGGGTAGCCACTAGTATATGTACTAAAATGCTGATTTTACACAAAAGTGTTAACATGTTTCCCATCTAGACTGTGGGGTATGGATGATTGTAACTTTACAATATAATAATTTCTACATTATGATACTATTAGAAAACAATAGCAGTCCTTTATTTTTAGAATTTATGGTTTAGCATTATTTGACAGACCAGGTACTTTGGCCACAGATTTCAAAACATATTTAGTAATTACTACGTGCAAGTTATAGCAGAACAAAATTTGACAAAAATAAAGCATTCATAAAAATAATTATGGTCAATAAAATTGAAATGGCCTATCTTGTAGTATTCTGAAATTCCTTCTCCTTCCGACATGCTTAGCATACTGTTGTTTTTAGTCAGTCAGTGTTGCTTCAGAAAAAAAGGAAGAAACTCTGTTTTGATTCATCTTGATTTGATACACATAGTCACCTGCTAAATTACTTATTTTAACAGTGTTGCCAAGTATAGAATTCTTCTAACTTGAGTCATTTTTGTTAAAATATGCACAATGAATGGAACGAAAATACACTGGGAAAGATATAGTAAAATATCTCACCAGATATTACTGTTCCTGTGCTTTTTCTTTCTTTCCAGTAAATATTCTCACAGCCCATCAGAATTAGTGAACAAATTAGTGAACAGATTGTATAAGTACAATCATAAACATTTTTCTAAATTTCTTTTTTTTTAAATCATTTTATTAGGGGCTCATACAACTATTTTTTAAAATCATTTTATTAGGGGCTCATACAACTTTTATCACAATCCATACACACATCAATTGTGTAAAGCGCATTTGTACATTCATTGCCCTCATTATTCTCAAAACATTTCCTCTCCACTTAAACCCCCG
>NW_022103903.1:9621082-9628181 GCF_000313985.2 Echinops telfairi
GAAGCTGCAGATTCAGTGCCATCCTTTGAAATAACTTCTTCTCGGGGGAGGGGCAGGCATCCACTTAATATTTGGGTCTGGGGCCTTAAAAGCACATTATAGTAAATAAAATAGACTTTAGTGATGGTTCTGCTTTGAAAGTGTTAATATGATGAGCATTACAAACAACAGTGTGATGTGTGCTTCCCAGAATATACACTAAAATTGAAAGCAACGATGTTGCTAGCTGTTAAGTGCCAGGGAATGCCTTCTGACTCATAGCGACCGTATGTCAAGCAGAACCAGGACTGCCTGTCCTGTGCCATCCGTATGGTTGTGTGAGCCCATTGCTGCAGCCAGGAAAGCATGTTTACAATTAGAAAATTATCAAGTGCATTTTGTAAGGAAGACTCTAATTCATTGTGTACCTCTTTTTTTCTATCTTGCCTTTCTTATTCCATGTAAACCTGTGGTAATTTTTAATCAGGTAAAAAGCCCAATAAATATATCTTATTACAATAATATACTCATAGGAAAGCAAAGAGGGGCTAACCAGGCTGAGAGAACCCATTTTCATTTGTGTTTGCCTGGGAAAAACAACCAGCCACTTGGCATACATTTGCTATGTCCTCTCATCCTAAGTATTGCAACATAAGTCTACGAAACCAGTTCCACTTTGACCAAACTCTTTTCAAAATGGAATGCCGGATCGTGAATTGCACACACTGTACAATTCATAATAGGTCTTTAGAAATAAAATAAATGAATTTTCAGTTGAGCTTATCTTTCATTTTATCTGAGAACATAAACAGAAAGATAGTGATTTGATACACTAAAAAGTGGGCAGAGAAAGGGGTGGGGAAGAAAGAAGCACATTGATTTCAAAAATATTGTAAAATGTGTTTGATATTCAATTCTCTTTTGGATTATATTACTTAGAATTTTTGTATACATGATGTAAACCTCAGAAATTCTATATATGGTCAACATGAGTTAGAATTGACATTTTGGCAGTGGGAATATAAGCCCAATTATACATATCATGAACCATGAGTAAATAAAATTTAAACTCCTTCATGTCTAGTTAAAAATCAGAAAATTGTTTCATAATAAACTGCATATTTTTGCTAGCATCTGAATCAAGACAAATGAATACAATGGTACTGTAAAACAGCCTTAGTCTCCGTTATCATTAGCTTGAGAAGGGAAGTTTAAGGCCTCTATTTATAATATGTTAGTCATAATATGACAACCTACTTGTCAGTAGTTTTACATATTATTTAGAAAGACCTTAATTAGCAGACATTATCAATAAACATTAGATTTGCCATATGCTGCTGCTAGCTGGGAGTTTTTGCATGACCCTTGGTTACACTGCAGTCCCTGGTTGATGGAAATTGCGAATGCTCTTGGCTGGAGGTTCAAGTTCACCCGCAGCTTCTTCTGAAGAAAGACGTGGTGATCTAATTACAAAAAAACAGAAAATTAGTATTGAAAATCCTCTGGAGAAAAGATATTCTCTGACACACATTCATCATGGACTACTATTTTTTATTTTATTATCTCTGAAAAAGAGGGTATCCGCTTTCTAAAAGAGTGCATGCGCATGCGTGTGTGTGTGTGTGTGTGTGTGTGTGTGTGTGTGTGTGTGTGTGTGTGCATGGTATGTGTATTAGCATTGGGGTTTGAAGCAGCCCTTTCTGTCAGGCATGTGAGGGAACACTTTCCCTTTCCTCTGCCTCAAAAATTGTTCTTTGATTTCTTTTGGTTTGGGCCCTTCTGTCATGGTTCCTTCTGGGATCCACTGTGTACTTTCCAACACAGTCATCCTCGGTTCCCCTTCACACATCTGTCCCAGAAAGGGAGAAAAAAAATCTTTATTCACCCAAGCCCCTTTGGGTCTTCAGAAATTCCTGCAAAACCCTCTCTTTAAATATCACTCATGACTGAAAAAAGAAAATAAATCTAGCACTGGGGTTATTTCTTCTTTCAATATTCAAGCAGCCGTAGTAAAGACAGCACTGGTGCTCCATGTCCTTGTGCACATGCCTGGGGAACAGCATTCCTTTATGCTCAGTACACACGAGATTCCCAGTCATACTTCTATGTGTACAGAGCTTCTGCTGAAGAGGTTATCAAAAAGCAAATCCCAAACTGCTGGTATGTCACGGAATCACTTTTGTGAGTCAAGATTGAAAGAAACATAACTTTAAAAGCTCATATCAGCATGATTGCCTGTTTTGTTAGTAAATATTCTTTCAAAAACATATTATTTTGATCATATTTACATAAAACATTCACATATGAGTTTATGTTTTATGACATTAGGATGTCAAGTATATTTTCCTTCCATTTATAGCTATAGCATGTGAAGTAAATGATTTTAAGACATTTTGCAATGCTGTACTCTCCAATACGGGAGCCACTAGCCCCATGTGGCCCTTTAATTTAAGTATAAATTTATTAAAGCACATGACTTTCATTTTAAATCAGTTTTTACTACCTACATTTCAATTATCATGTATATACTGCATTGGACAGCACACATAGATAATTGTTCATCATTGTAGAAAGTTCTATTGGATAGCGCTGTTCTAGATACAATCAGATATATTTGTAATATTTTTCTCTATCACCAATTTGTACAAAAGAAATAATCTCAAACAACTGATAAATTTTGCAGTCTTATGTTATTTTGATAATCTTAAGTCTTTTAAGCAATAGTGTGTAGGTAGTTTGTACTTGGTAGTTTAATCTACAAGTACATTACTATTGCTTTATTACAGATAGGAAGACCCCAAATTATAAGCCTAGCAGCAATTTATGATTAAGAGCATTGATCCTATGGAAATCTGCTTAGATTTAAATTTTGAAAAATGCTAAGAACCATTATATCATATAATATGTTTTCAGCAAAAAAACTCAAAAAAGCCACTATCAAGCACTGGTGGTTTATTAGCTACTCTTCCCGAGACACAATGTGGCATTCTGATGCTGTGAAGATTTATAACCTTGGAAAACTTACGAGGCAGTTCTATTCTGTCCTACAAGGTTATAGTAAATCAGATTGTATCTCAATGGTGATAGGTTTGGCTTGGGGAAGTCATTGTTATAGTATTTGAATGATAGTAATTGCCTTCTTGTATAAGTAAAAATATATCCACAGCCTTCAAATTTCTTCTTAGAGTCGAACTGTAGTTCCATCTGTTTCTTTTCAGTTATGTGATGTTAGAGAAATGGTTGAACATTTCGGGTTTTCCTCTCAGGAGTGATCAGGGTGTGTCCTTAGATTGTGTATAAACCTGTGGTCCATCATTTCCAGACAAGTAGTCATGACACTGAAAGAAGAAGATAACATGCTAGCCATGACCCAATGGTCAAGGCTAGATTCAAGATCTACATATCAATGGGCACCTTTCTGTTACCTAATGCTGTCATAGTACACGTAAGAAAAGTGAGTAGCTTTAAAATAAAAAGAGAAAAACATTTCATTACACTTTAGGAGTATGCAAGTCCAAGGGAGCCCTGGTAGCATAGTGGATTACACATTGTGCTGTTAACTGCAAAGTCAGTTAACCATGCCCATCAGCTTCTATTTGAGAGCAAGCTAAGGCTCTCTATTCCCAGAGAGATTAAGTCTCTAACATCCACAGGGGCTGTTCTACTCTGCCCTATGTCTCTCTGTCTATTTTGCTTCAGAATTAAACTTTAGAATTTTATATCTCAGGATTGAAAAGGTTCAGGACCCACCCTACTCTGATAAGATAATGGTTACCACAGCCAAATAACACCCCCACCTTTTTTTTCCCAAACAAGGTCATATTTACTGGTACACATAGTTTGGAAGAACACAGTTCAGTCCATAAGCATAACTTTAGTTTAGAAGTAGAAAACAAGCACTTAATCATTCAATAGGAAGGTAATATGAAAAACATTCACACAGGTTTTATCATCTGTGAAGCGACTGCCTATAAGTAGCAACCAACTAATAACTTTAAGAAATAAAACAAAAGTTAAAGATGAAAGCCAAATTATAAGAATTATTTCGGATAGAGGTTAGATTGGAGGACTAAACTTGAATTAAGTGACATTGTGCCTTGTTAAATAAAACACATACTTGAACACAATAGGTTATAGGCAGGAGCAATGTACAAGTGTAAACTCCACACAGATATCTAGAATCCTTCTCCCACGAAAAACAGAAGGAGGAGGCTCATATTAATCTTTAAATTTATACATAGAACCATGTAAGCCACTTGCAGTGACTGAGACAACAAAAACTAAGAATGCCAAGTGAATTAGGAAAACAATTATTTTTCAATGCAATCAGTTCTAACAATAGTTTTGCAAATATTTCTTCTTTGGAAAAAACAAACAAACAGAGGTAGTGCAATTAGTCATCCTCTTTGTTTATTGTGAAATTGAGCAGAGAGGCTTAGAAAGAGATATGAATGTATGTTCCATATGACAATTACAGGTAAATGAAAATTGAGATTTCTTCTATTTCTATTTTTCTGTAGTCCATTACTGTGCTCTGCAGATAGCAAGTTTGTTGTTGTTGTTGTTTTAAATGAACCTGTAAAGTACATGTCCCTAATTATTCTGAAATTTTTATCTAGTGATACTGAACTAATTGGTTAAATTCTAATCCTCTGTTCCAATCTACTGTAATTCCTTCTTTAATGAACTATAAAGACTCACATGCAACTATGTTTTGTCAAAATGGTCCCTTGCTTATATGATGGACTTCACAGAAAGTCTTAGAATTTTGAGTTAGTTTTTGTTGCTTTCTTTTTCTTCACAGAGCTATTAACAAAAACTCTGAAACCTGGACATCTAGCAACGAAAATAGGATTACTGTATTTCTCCACCATTTGAACAAGGAATTTGATCAAATAACTTCGGAGTCCATTTTAACGGAAAGAGCTAAACCCAGAACTATAACAAAAGATAGTTCAATACTTTTAGCTCAACCACTTTATTGGGAAATAGAATAATTACACCTCAGGAAATAGCTAACTAATAAGGCATCTAGAAATGCCATATTCTACATTTCAGTTTATCTAGGTTTTTATAAAGACAAGGGGCCAAATACTTTACAAAACATAAACACAGGAGTATATGATACTATGATGTCACGGGAAACAATTCATCATCGTAATTGATATGCATGCAATGATGGGTGTCAAAGGGTGGTTAGTAACTTTTATAAGGAAATTCAACAACTCATGGCATTTAACCATATGCAATGAAAGCACGTGCAGATGATTGAGGGGGAAAGTGGAATTATAATAACAAGTTGTATATAATATGTCCTCTTAGTTAAACATGTTATGACTGTAAGGGACATATGATTATTTGCTCATTTTGAATGGGTGAATTGGAGGAGAAACAGGAAAAACAATCCTGAGGAATGAGTGAGTCCTGAGTCGCTTCAGCACAGCCTGCTTCTGCCAAACGTTCGTGGAGTTATTAAAGGACAAATATACGTGGACGAGTGACAACTCCTGGACTGAAGGCAAGCGGATGGTGAGGTCTGGCATCTCCCTTTCCTCAGCACACACATAGTCATGCGCACATAACCCAGGATTCCCTGACTTTCACCTGTAATAATACAATAAGGGCTTAATTTCCTGTCTTATTTTTCGGTCTGATAGAACAGGAAAAAAAATACCTTTCTTGTTTATCACTCTCTGGTGGATTTTATAAATATTATATGGTATCTACAGCGTGTGGATTATCTATACAAATTTTGTCCTGTGGCAGATTTATAAACAGATCAGAGATGAACAAAATCATTATATATAAATTTGACCAGTTTATTCAAATTACTAAACATATAAGCCATTTTTTATAATTAGATTGGATTAAAATTATGGCTTGATTTGATAGAAATGTTACTAATATGCTGCCCAAAATAATACGGTTAATTAGAAAATACTGCAAGGGGATTTGGAAATAATAAATGTATTCATATATCCTTCCCGGGCTAAAAAGTTTTAGCTCGACTGAAAGTCCACTTGATGTCATTAGTGTGGGGGATAGCACTGTAACTCTTGAAAAATAGAGCAGTTCATTCTGTTTTTGCATTTTGGGAAGATGATTTATGCATGTCCTTGTGCTGGATAGCACTAAGCATTGCTCCTTCATTAGTGGTTCCCACAGAAAGTTATGTTTATATTCAAAAATTCTGCCCTGGGATGGATAATATTGTGTGAGAAATAATTACAGGGCAAAAGTGGAGAGCCACTGCTTAAAATGTATTAGAAATTATCTGCTTGATGTGCCTTCCAGTTTCCATAGTGTGATTCTGTCTAATTATCCCTGGGGATCTGCTAGGCTCTCTGACTATTAAGCAGATAATTCTTTAACACTAAGAAATACTTTATATAAAATCCTGGATAGGTATTTTGAGTCTGACACTGTAAGGAAAAGTATTTCCCAATCAGGTTTATTTAACTGTTTAAGGTCACCTGAATACTCTGTTAATTGATCAATGCACTGATGACAGTGATATTAGCCTATTTTCCTTGAATAGATAGAGATTTTGTTCTCTATCTATCTGGCAATAGAGTTTTTGTTGTCCCCTACCCTGAGGTTGCTGCTTCCCCTAGATCATAATACCATTTTAGATCCATGTGATAGTTAGATTAGTGTCAACTTGTCTTAGTGTTTTAGCTTGGCACTGAGGTCTCCTTTCTGAAGTCCCAGAACAGCCCAGCCCAATGTTACAGCCTGATGATTTCTTATTAGGGTAGGGACTATGTACCAGTGGGTAACCCCCAGCATGCGCACGCGCACACACACACACACACACACACACACACAATTCTTTTTTTCAAAACTGTGTGTTTTGTTTTTTTTTTATAAAACAACCCTAGCAAAATATAGGAAAGAGCTGGGAGGCAAAGGGCATTTATAGAGGTCTAGATAAAGAAATGTACATATGCAAATATAATTATATATGAGGACGGGGAAATAGATCTATGCACATATATTTATAAGTTTAGTATTAAGGTAGCAGAGGGACATTGGGCCTCCACTCAAGTACTCCCTCAATGCAAGAATATTTTCCTCTATTAAATTGGCATTCTATGATGTTCACCTTTCCGACACAACC
>NW_022103903.1:9629076-9674951 GCF_000313985.2 Echinops telfairi
AAGTGGGTGAAGGGAGACATCGGACAGGGCAAGATATGACAAAATAATAATTTATAAATTATCAAGGGTTCAGGAGGGAAGGGGGAGCGGGGAGGGAGGGGAAAAAATGAGGACCTAATGCCAGGGGCTTAAGTGGAGAGCAAATGTTTTGAGAATGATGAGGGCAATGAAAAGAAAAAAAAAACCCTAGCACATTCAAAGTACTCTCCCTTACACTTAGTACATTTATCAAATCTCTGATTCCATTCTTGGAATCATTTTTCAAATTCATCTGTTTGGATGAATGACAGCAGCTCTTTTTTTTTTCTTGACCTCTTTTATATCTTTAAATCACTGTCCTTTCGTTCCCTGCTTCATTCATGGAAACAAAAAGAAGTTGCATGGGTGAAGAGAGGCCTGCTGTTTTTTGCAAAAACTGGTGCACTGAGATGGCTGCGTGACCAGGTGCATGGTCATGGTGGCAAAACCAGTCCCCCTTCTTCCACAAATCAGGCCTTTGTTTTTCACACATTGTTATGCAATCTTTTCAGAACCTCTAAATAGAAAGCTTGATTAACAGTTCTAGTGGAAAGAACTCCAAATGCACTATAAGTCAACATTTTTATCCATTCAGGAAGATGACAGATGTCGAGTATGAAGTTTGTCAAAAACAAAACAAATGAACAAGCAAACAAAAATCTCAATTTGACTCATTGCGACCCTGTAAGACAGGGTGGAACTGCCTCTGTGGATGGCAAGACTCTAATTTTAAAAAAAAATCATTAATTTTATTGAGATTCATACAAATAGCATATCATTCCATAGTTCAATCACGTCGAGCCATATTGTACAATTACTGCCACAATCAGCTTCAAAACATTCTTTCTTTTCTTGAATTCTTTTTACCCCCACCCCCTGTATACCCGCCCAAACCATGATTCTACTTGCTGTCCCAATAGGTTCATCAGTTTCAGGATTCATACACTGAAAAACAGAAAAACATATTAAAAAATTCAAGAGGATAACCCCCAATGACATAACATATCTGAGATAAATACCAATTTGAACAAACAAAAAACTGAAAAATACGGAACATGTTGAAAACCAGATCAGGCCCAATGTGCATCAGAGGGGGATCAACTGACAAGGTTTTAACCATTCCAGTCAGGTTTGTCATTTTGACCTTTTTATCTCTTCAATGCACTTTATTTGGTAACCACTCTCTATGGAAGTAGAAATCCTCATCACTCTCCCACTGCTTTCGAAAACATACATATATTTTAATACTCTGATATCTTCCATAAGTTAAGTATCATTGTCTATTTATTATTCAGTCCATGGTTTGGAGGGATCTAGCTCAGGAGTTTTACATCACAGTGGGAACTCAGAAGGATGGAAATTAAAAGTGGAATTCAAAAAAGTATAAATTGATTTTAAATATATTATTTAAAGATTAATTGTTTATGAAAATATATTTTAAAAATTGATAATAACTAATTTGGGGCCAATTTCTGAAACATGCTCATCTTCTTGAAGAATTCTATAGAAATGCAAATTTGTGATGTAAACAAGAACAAAAAGTATGATATACATTTTCAATAGAATGTTAACTAGCTAGAAAACACTGTCAGGGCAAAGGAATTGCATAGGACCATGGTTTATCAGGCAAAATTATGGGAATAGAATTTTGAAAATAAGTAAATTAGTATAAGTAAAATAAGTAAATTAACCCACAATACAATAAGGTCATTGAAGAGCTTTTTAAATCAGGGATTATTACTGGGCACATGGTTATTGATAATATATTTAAAATTTAGTTTTCTTAAATTTTTAAATGAGGGCACATTGTCTGATATCAGTCAGAAAGGGTCCTGTGGAGTTTGTACTTTCATTTAGCAAAACAATCACTATACCGGGAAATCAGAAACAAAGTTTTATGTTCTAACTTATTAAATTCATTCCTTGAGTAAGGAAATTATTTTGTCCTCTCATTATCAAATCTAAAAAACAATGTGAGAATTTTCCCCTAGATGTACCATACTTTGAGGAACTAATCATGCATAAACTAAAATAACGCACTCCTCAAACAAGCTTCAAACTCATTGCCATCTTTTAAATTCCTACTCAAAGAGTGTTGAATTTGATTAGAACCTTGGTGGCCACTTCTTAGCTTTGACTTCCATGCCAATGGTGTCTGTCAAGGATGTTACCTGTAAGCAGCACAGTATAACTCTGGATTATTTAAGCAGAAAATAAATTTATAAACCTGTATTATCAGGTCACAAAGTTTAAAAAAAGTCCTACATTAAAAGTGTGGAAAATATGTTAGGCTGCAGCCAATACATTAGCCAAAAGCATGCTTCAAAACATTAACAGGTCTCTGTCATGGAGCACTAGAAGACATACAGAGATACCCTGAAAATACTCTTTCTACTGTTCTGGAAAGCAACCTGTGTCTACCTTATGGCCACCACTGACCATTACAGCTCATTCTGTTGTCCTTGTTTTAAAATAGTGTTTTGTTACCACATTTTAACTTGAACATACCAAAGGTATTTTTCATGTATGAGTCTTGATTTTGTGTATATGAAAAGAGAATAGAAAAGCAAAAACAGGGCACATCCTGTTTCAAATAAGATAGGAACTGTGCCTCTCACCAAAACCGACTTAGTATTTTATGGACGCTTATGCAATATTTGCGTTTAACTTTATATGATGGAGAATTAGTTAAGCTAGAAAATACAGACAAGTGAAAGCAGTGACTTTATGCAAGTTTTCGAATGCATCTAAGTGCTACTGTAAAGCGTGAATTATTTTGGAGCACTCTATTCTTCTATTTCTCAGGTGTGATGGTTAGATTTTATGTTAGCTGGATATGCCTGGGTACAGGTAGGGATGGAGCCCAACTGATGAATCAGGTGACAGTGTGATGACCCCTGCTTGGAGGTGTGGCCTTTTGTGTAAGAGAAGTCCTTAGCAGAACAAAGCTCTCTCTTGCTCCTTCTACTGGCTCTGGACCCTGGCTCTGTAGGGGGACTGCCAGCCTTGAATTCGTTTGGTCACTTCAGACTCATTCAGCTCTGCATCCACCAGTCTGCAGCTCTGTGCTTTGTTTCTTGTTCATCATCACCGGTAGCTACGTGAGTCAGGAAAAGCCTCTAGCTTACATAGAACCTACTGACTTGAACAAGATTGGATTACCCACTTCACCAACTGTGCACAGCGTTTCTTGTTATAAATCTCTTTCTATATACAGACACATATACTCATCACTGGTTTGCTTCTCTAGAGAACTCAACCAAGCCATCAGGTAAACGTGAGAAAGATTCTTCCTTTGGTCCCAAATGCTAAAACTGAACAACAGGAAGTTTTTCTACCAAGTCTATGATAAGGAATCTTAGAAGAATGACGAGGAACATTCTTTATTTTCTCAGTAATTCAAAGAAAGCACAGTGGTCCTGTTGCCAATCTTGGCAATTAGTGTCGCAGAGTTCATTGATCTTTACAAATTTTCAGATTTAGATAACTCAGTCGATGCAGTCCCTATGTCTCCGAACCAATTAGAAGGCAACTGACCAGTAATGATCAACAATGTAAATCGAATGCCTTCCCACACCCTTTTCTATCTTGATGGTCGTGGGGTTCCCTTTGGATATGTTTTGGAGTCAGCTCTTTGGTAGAAAAGGGATTAGCAACCCAAGCTGACTAAGCCTCTATGTTAGTGTTTTCAAGACTTATTTGTCTCGTTCCACCCAGTAATTTGATGGATGTTACAGAGACATGGATGAAGAGGCCTATTAAGACATCTCACTTCACCACAGAGTTTCAGTAAAATAGCAAACAGAAAAATGACGTGTCCCTTTGTTCCTCAGGACACATGTGGTTTGAGTTCTTTCTGGTGATCAAAAGAACATAAAAAATAGCTGGCCTATACTCACATAATTTCTGTTTCTTGACAGTGTTTTAAATCTATTCTATTTGCAAAACGGATGACATATCAATGCGGAGCGGTTCCTCATTGGGCTGCTCACAGCGAAGTCACCAGTTCAAAACAAGCAGCTAGCTCCCCAGGAGAAGGATGGAGCTTTCTATTTTCGTGAAGCTTTGCAGGCCCAAGGACATCACAGAGGCAGTTCTGCCCTGCCTGTAGAGGTCTCTCTAAGTCAGCATTCACTTCATGACAGTGGAAGTAATGGGGAGTGATTGATAATATTCTTTAACATAAAGTGACAATGATGTCTCTACAGTGAAACATAGACACATATAAATAATCTATATCTTATGAGGGGTGCATGAGGGAGGGTGAGTGGGGGAGGGCGGGGGAAGCAATGAGGAGCTGATATCAGGGGCTCAAGAGGGAAGCGAATGCTTTGAAAATGATGATGACAGCATATATGCAAATATGCTAGACACAATGGATGAATGTATGCATTGTGACTAGAGATGTAAGAGCCCCCAATAAAAGTATTAAAAAGTATGTATAACATGTTGGATTGAAAACTGATATTCTCATGATTCAATTACTGAATTGTATGGCATGTGGATGAAGTGCCAATAAGACTGTTTAAAAATAAATACATAAATCATATAATCATGAATGGATTGGGGATTTGTACTTAATCCTAGCTAGCCTCAATCTAAGAGCATTTAGCTCTTATGACATGGCTGTGCTTGATGCTCCCCTCATGAAGAGCTCACTGAAGATATGGGTGCTGTAGGAAAGTGTGGGGAAGAAACTAGATGGTAAACAAATATCGGAAAAAATAGTTTCTGATATTTTAAAGGCTTGATTTCAAATAAACAGCCATCTAAGTGAGGCATCAATTAAGTCCACAGGGAAGAAGCACACCAGCTTATGTGAGCCAGGGATGGTAAATAATATAATCCAAATATGAGATAGAATGGTATCAGAGATTAAATTATGAACACCTGTTTTTCAGAAGGAGGATAGTGGAAGCACAAACCTCATTCCCAGGGTCTACACATGGATTCAGCTTCTGGTAAATTCCCTATGATTTTCGTTGAGGGATGTAAATAGCCTTGCTTTCAGAAAGAAAGTATTGTAAAGTTGATGACGGTAGAAGCAGAGTATTGTAAAATTGATGATGGTAGATGTATTTAGGATGAAATGTAATATCTTACCATTTGAGTTCCCTTTTGACTCATTGTAAAGCTGGTTTTGGTTGAAAAAGTGAAAGGAAATACACATGGATTAAGCCCCTGATGAATCCCTTCTGACTATGGACCAAGAATGTGGATAGACATGCTATCATGTAGAATGCATTGTGTTGTTGAAGATGCAGTCTGGTTAAAATTCAGCCCCCTCTCAATTGATCTTCCTTAAGTTCTATATAAATTTGTTTTAGTTTTTAATATTTTCTGCTTTCTTTCGATTGAGATTTTTATGTTTCACTATGTTCTTATTGTTAGTTTATTTTTAATATTTATCTATATATAAAATGAGGATAGATAAATCTATAGAGACAGTAACTAGATTAAGGACCTCTTAGGGGTATGGCAGAGGAGGTTGGAGGAAATGGGGAACTAATAGTGATGGGGGCAAGAATGAAGAAAAAGTCCTAAAACTGTGTTGATGACTGTACCACCCTTCTTGATATGCTATGTGAAACATATGCCATTTAAACCATTAGAAAAAAATAGATGAAAGTAAGAAGACAAAGCAAAATTATGAGTATATTCTAAAAAAGAGGGAGATAACTTGAAAAAATAAGATCCCCAAGTATTGTTTTATGCCTAAACATAGCCATAAAGTCTACCAAACTGTCTTAGAGTATGATTATATCATTCTATAATCAATGAATGAATGAATGGAGATTACGGTTGAGGTTTGATATTTTTTTAAACTGGAAATAGGCAGATATAGAGCGATAATGTTTAAACAAATATTAAAAACATATTACTTCATAAAAATTATTTCTTAAACTACTCTAATTATAGGGCAGATCACTCGCCAATAATTAAATATGAGGACCTAGGTATATAATACAACTTAAGTAGGATTAACATTAGATATTAATTAGAAAAAAAGTGTTTTTGTGATTTTCTTTTTTTTTTTAATTAATCAATTTATTGGGGCTCATACAATTCATCACAATACATAGATCAATTGTGTAAAGCACATCTATACATTTGTTGCCCTCATCATTCCCAAAATTCTCTTGCCTCTTGGGTTCCCGGAATCCGCTCATTTTCCTTCCCCCCCGCCTTCCCTTCCTCCTCCCCTTTCCACCATGCACCCTTAATAATTTATAAATTATTTTTGTATCTTACATTACACTGTCCGGCGCCTCCCCTCACCCACCCCGCTGTGCCCGTCCCCCAGAGAGGAGGCCATACGCGGCTCCCTGTGATCCATTTTCTTAAGCAACATTATTTCATTTAAATTTTTAAAAACATGAAGAAGCAAGTCATACAGAGAATAAGTAACTTTCTACACTGAGATAGTTTATAAATGCTAGCCCGGAGTTTATATAGGGTTTCCCTGCTTAGCCTTTGCAGCATTGGCAAATTGTATGCCATATAAAGAATCCATGGATACATTTTAATATTTCAAATATAAATAAAGTTTCATTTCTTTATCAAATATTTGCTCTGTAACTACCAAATTCTTAGATGAAACAAGTCTACTTCTGTATTTAGAATTGATAACCAACAATCAGGAACCCTCTGTTTCACAAAGACACATTGTTGGAAATGAAAGAAGAAAGCACAGCACAGTTTCAGACGGAACAGCATATGACTGCAAACACTTGATCCAGAATTTTGTAACAGGTATTGTAGAGAAATCAATTCTCACTGCATCGCTATTAATAAGTTCAACAAACTCTTCTAGTGCTGGCTCAGGAACATCTTCCACTTTGACAGTGAACGGGCTTCTGGCAAGTGCAAATGGGTGTCAGGTAGATTGGAAAGCATGATGAAATTTCGTCTGCAAGCATGTGCAAGTGTTATTTCACAGAAATTATCATCATAATCCTTTTGTCTAGTTCAATGTCATGTTCCTTAAAGAAAGCAGAGAAGGTAGGCCACATGTACATTTTATTTTCATCCAATTTTTTTTGCCAAAGCTGACGTTTCATTTGGAATGATTGGATCTTTTCAGACTAATCGAGGCATGTTGCATTTGGTCCTTGCAGTGATAAACTTAACTCATTCAAGATGGTGAATATATCAACCACGTAAGCTATTTTCTGCAGTTCACTTTTATTGCTGAAAAGTGTTTTGAACTGTGGTCTTGCTTTCTGATGAAAAAACATTTTGAGTTCATCATGAAGCTCAAAAACACATTTTAAAACTTTTCCTCTCAGCTACCATCTCACTTCAGTGTGAAATAGCAAAGCATTATTAGGCGCATCCAACTCATTGCACAGTTGTGAAGACAGTCGACTGTTTAAAGTGTTCACCTTTACAAAATTGACAGAACTTATGATGCTTTCCATTACTTCTTGTAACTCTTGTGGCAGCATTTTCCTTGCTAATATTTGCTGATGAATCATACAGTGAGCTCTGATGACTTTTGGTGACTCATTCAGTTCCAAAGGTTGAAACTCAGATCAACATCCTACCATAGCTGGAGCACCATCTGTGCAAACACCATAAACCTTTTCCCAAGAGATCTTATGCTCTTTCAGAAATGAACAACTGTGTCAAATACATCACATGCAGTAGTTGTCATTTCAAGAGATTTTCAAAAAGAAACTCATCTTTAAAGTTGCCATTATTAATATAACTCATGTAAACCAGTAAATGTGAACAGTTTGCAAAGTTTGTAGATTCATCAAGCTGGATGCTAAATATTGGAAGTGGAAGAGATTTAATATCATGAATTACCTGATCAAGAAAGCAGAAGACATGCCATCTATTCTTCTGCGGACAGTGTCGTTAGATCAGGAAATTGCACTCAATTTCATGACAAATTGTCACTGATCATAACTCAAACAATGTCTTTGGCCACTGGCAACAGTAAATCCTCAGCAATTGTGTGAGTTTTCATAACTCTGGAGATTCTGAGTGCCACCAACTATGAAGCTTCAATGGTTGCTACATTTTGTTTGTGGTACTTGCCACCAGTGTCAAGTCTGGTTTTCTTGAGTCCATCAGCTTTGCTTCTAAAATAGTTGATATCCTTGCTGGCAAAGCTTGGATGCTTGCTATCAAAATGGCATTTTAGTTTGTTCAGCTTCATAGATTTGGCTGATAGAACTTCACTACAAATAACACATCATGGTTTCTAAATTCCTGCTGTAATTATTGAGGTAAAGCCATACTGTAAAAAATCCTCACCATATTTTATTTTCTTAATGTTCTCCTCTACATGATCCATTGTTATGGGATAGTTTGCTAATGAAAATAATATATAACAATAGTTTTAATAATACAAAAAGTGATACATAGCATAGTTCATTCAATATTGTTCATTAAAGTTTCCTATAATTTACTATTCTCTGTAGTTTTTTTACATACCTGTTATATACTGAAGGGGGAAGTATTCACATCAACCACAGCTGAATATAAAAGGATCGATCAGCATCCAGAAATATGTGTTTTCCAATGGTCTTGGGCGACGCCAGTGAAAGGGTCATTTGACCCCCAAAGGGTTGTTGTGACCCACAGGTTGAGAGCCGCTACGCTAGACAGTCCAGGGAGAAGCAGCATAGCCTGTAGGGAATTGCCTGGTGTGTCCTTAATGTTAACTGGAATGCTAGGATGGCATGGTCAGTCCCTTCCTGGCTGCCTTGGTCAAGGAGCACTAGACCAATCTTGCAAACTATCCCATCTAGAATCATATGCGTGTACCCATCATGAGTCCAATCCTGATTCTGTAGTGTCACTTGTAACCATGCTGTCTTGATCTGTCACCAACCATGGTTTTGTGAGTTTTCCTTTGCCCTCGTCTGTCCTTTTTAAGTCTGTAAAGCTCTTCAAACCTGTAGACACCATTATAACTTTAGGTTAATGGACTCCCTCATCCAGATGTCTTTGTCTAGACTTTCTCTGTTTAAGACTTAGTAAATGTCCTCCTTAAATTATATTTGAGATTTGGGGCCTCTTCTTTGTACTTTTAAATAATATTGAAATTAAAATGTTAAGTAAGTGGAGGGTGCAGATGAGGTCCACTGTTGGAGGGAACAGTAGCAGAGGGAACAGTCATCCAGGGAGTGATGGATTGGGGTTGGAGGCACAAGTATAAATGTATCTTTAGTCTCATAAGGATTTGGATAGTTTCATATGTCAGCATATTTTACTATTTCAGTATACACAAATGGGTCTATGGCTTTGTCGGATGGATAGCCTAGATCCACCAGCACTCCAGTTGCAATGAGCATACCTAGCATACAGATTTGGGTTTTTAGTCTTCATTTAAAATCCCATGACTCCTAGGAGAATTGAGTACTTCTAGAATGGGAGCCATAAGGATACAACAGGCACCTGCAACATCATTTAGTTCAAAAAAACACAATTAAGGGGTCATCTCAAAGGGACACAAACATTAACTTATATAGCTTCAAGTGGCTGAGGAAAGAACAGTATGAGCAAGCCAAACTAACAAACTGAAAAAAGAGCATTGAATTAGAATCAAAATGTAAAATAAATGTATACATGTAGAAAAAATTTGCATAATTTATGAAGATAATTTGCTCTGAGAAAATGAAGCAAAATTCCACATTGCATGTGGATTGTAGACAGTATTTTTCCCCCAAATAATAGGAGGGGGCTTCAAAAGTTCAGGGAAAAATTGAATTAGAAGATAATAGAATTATTCTATGAATTTTTGAAACCCCCTCGTATAGTACAGAAAGAGAGAAAAATAGACATTTTTCAATGGGGAATTCTAACAAACACTAACTCAGAAAGTCAAGCTTAGCTCCAATGATAGTGCCTGGATGATCGTGATCAGACTATCACCATCTGATGATAGTGCCCTGTACATGATGTGGTGTGAATAGCATTTGACTGGTGGTGTCTTTCTCTCAAGAACACAGAACCCCCTCCTAAACATGAGAAAGCATACAAACACCTGATAGGTATAAATCAAAACTGCCAAGATCTTCAAAAACAAGAACAAGTCTATGAAACAGTGACAGCCAAATGGAGCCCCAAGACATGAGACAATAGATGTCCTGCAGTATTTTTGAAGCAGCTCTGGTGGCATTATAGCTTATGAGGTATGCTACAAACCATGAGGTTAGCAGTTCAAACACTGTACACATATAAACATCCCATTGAGTCTATTCCAACTCATAGAGATCCTATAAGACAGAGTTGTTCCATTTCCAATTCAAAAATTAAAGCAGCAGATGGACTCAATACTTACTCAATGCAAGAACACGTTCTATTAAATTGGCTTTCCATGATGCACATCTTTCTGACATGATTGCTGAAGAAAAATGTGTGCATAAGCAAATGTGGTGAAGAAAGCTGATGGTGCCTGGCTATCAAAAGATGTGGCATCTGGGTCTTAAAGGCTTGAAGATAAACAAGCGGCCATCTAGCTGAAAAGCATCAAAGCCCAGATGGGAGAAGCACATCAGCCTGTCTGACCACGGGGTGTAGAAGGGACAAGTTATCAGACATCAAAGAACTAAAAATCATATCAGTGTGTGCCCACCTTCCCAATATGATCACTGAAGACAAACGTGTGCATGTGGAGAACAAAGCTGATGGTGCCCGGCTATCAAAAGATATAGCATCTGGGGTCTTAAGGGCTTGAAGATAAACAAGTGGACATCTAGCTCAGAAGCAACAAAGCCCACATGGAAGAAGCACACAAGCCTGTGTGACCACGAGCTGTTGAAGGGACCAGGTATCAAGCATCAAAGAACAAAATATCATATCATTGTAAATGAGGGTGAGTGCAGATGGAGACTCAAAGCCCATTGGTAGGCAATGGACACCCCCTTACTGAAGGGTTGTGGGGAGGAGATGAGCCAATCAGGGTGCAGGGTAGCAATGATGAAACATATAACTTTCCGCTAGTTCTTAAATGCTTCCTCCCCCTCACTATCATGATCCCAATTCTACCTTACAAATCTGGCTAGAACAGAGGATGTATATTGGTACAGATAGCAACTGGAAACACAGGGAATCCAGGACAGATGACCCCTTCAGGACCAGTGGTGAGAGTGGCGATGCCTGGAGGGTGGACGGAATGCCAGGTGGAAAGGGGGAAGCAATTACAAGAATCTATGTATCGCCTCCTCTCTGAGGGATGGACAGCAGAGAAGAGGGCGGGGGGAGGCATTGGACAGTGTAACATATGACAAAATAATAATAATTCATGAATTATGAAGTGTTCATGAGGGAGGGGGCAGTGGGGAGGGAGGGGGAAAAATGAGGAGCTGATATTAAGGTCTCAAGTAGAAAGCAAATGTTTAGAGAATGATGATGGCAACAAATGTACAAATGTGCTTGACACAATAGATGTATGTATGCATTGTGATAAGAATTGTACGAGCCCCCAATAAAATGGTTTTAAAAAAATGTTTTTCTAATAATATGTCTAAGTAGCATTTCAAATTTACCTCCTAGAATATATCATTCAACTGTGTTAATGTCAATTGTTGTTATTCTCTATTTTCGATGGAATGTCTACAATAAAATAAGTGATTTTATTTTATTTTATTTTTTTAAGGAAATAAATGAAGACTTGACATTTTGACATTGAAAGTCACACACGGGCCTAGATCTATACATATACAGCTAGGAACACAGAGTTGGAGAGACTCTGGGTTCTTGACAGTGAACTTCCTCATGTTGTCATTATTGTTTGTGAGGAACCATCGAGAAGGTTCTGACATATTGTGACTCTAAATACAAAGGAACAAAACAGTGCCCAATCCTGCACCAGCCTCACAATTATTCTTCTGTTTGACCCCATTGTTGCGGTCACTGTGTCTGTCTCATAGAGTGCCTTCCTCTTTTTTGCTGTCCCTCCACTTGATCAAACATGATGTCCTTCTTCAGTGATTCGTCTCTCCTGATGAGTCCAAAGTGCGTGAGAAAAATTCTCAGCATCTTTGCTTCTACGCAGCATTCTGGCTGTGCTTCTAAGACAGATTTGCTTATTCTTTTGGCAGTCCGTGGTACTTTCAGCTTTCTCCAGCACCACAATTCACATGCGTCCTTTCTTCTTCAGTCCTTCTGACTCAATGTCCAACTTCCACATAGACGTGAGGCAATTAGAAAGACCTAGGATGGGGTCAGGCATACCTTAGCCCTCAAAATTACCTCTTTGCTTTTTTAGCATTTTGAAAAGGTTCCTTGTAACAGTTTCGCCGAATGTTTGCATGGTTGATCTATTGACTGCTGCTTCCATGAGCATTGATTGTAGATTCCAGTAAAACAAAATCCTTGACAATGTCAATCTTTTCTCCAATTACCATATTACCTACTCGCCCAGTGGTAAAACTTTTGGTTTCCTTTATTTATAATCCATACTGCAGGCTGCAATCCATAGCTTCATCAGCAAGTGCTTCCTGTCCGCCATACTTTCAGGAAGCAAGGTTGTGTCAACGGCATATCAAAGACGGCTCTTTTGGATTTCTGCGGTAGAGTGGCTTATGGGCTCAAACTACTGAGCTTGTAGTTAGCAGTGGCACAAAGCCCATCCCAACACCACAGCCTCAGAAAGTCTAGGGAGCAATGTTTTTCTTCTAGACTATGGGTATTCTGAATGAAATCATAAAATAGAAAGATAATATTAGGTGAAAACAAACATGTTGCATATCATCTTTAGTTACTTAGTTCATTGTGACAAATGCACCTTGTGTTTTAAGTTGTATATAATTATAAATAAACTTCCTCTTATTATAACAGGAAGAAATAGGTGAAAGATACATGTAACTCTGTATTATCTGCATGATTTTTTATAAATCTAAAATTATTATAACTTAAAAAATGTTCATGTTGATCCAAAATTTGTCAATCTTTGCCAGTAAAGAATCATTTCTTTCTCATCATTCAAAAACACAACAACAACCACCCTTTAAACCTAACAAATGTGCAAAGGTCTTGTCAGTCAATTGTGACAAGCAAAATACAACCTACAAGGAAGTTGGTTCTTTATGTAAGGTGTGTGAGGTTAAATGTAAAAATGTCAGTTAGCAGGCAACAGTACATTTTTTTCTTCAACAGCAAATGAAATCTATTGAATTCTAATTCTATTTTCTATTTAGAGTTTAATCGTTATGTATTACAAATGGAATTCAAATTGAAAAATGAAATTTTATGCATCTATATTTCTTAGTCAAATGTGTTTTTGTTGAGAGAGATTAATCTTGATCCATGACTTGAATGACTCATAAATTGCATTGTTTGTATGAAACTGGATATTCAAGAATTAATTTACTTATGCATCTAGCAAAATAATTAGGCGCTTTAAATTTAGATTTGAGAAAAAAAATAGACTTTTAGTGGTTTCCTATTTCCAAAAATGAAACAAAATCCAGTAACTGTGAATAAAGAAACAAAAAATACAAAACTTAAGTATGTACCAGCAGATAATAGCCTTCTCTTTCATCAGTAATCTAGGAAGAAGACATTCCATTAAACAAACATATTGCCCTCTTTGCTTCCTCTACCTGCCCCTTAACCCACAATATTACTTGCATCAATCTTGAGTCACACAGAATCACTTAAGCTCTGTCTGAGCTATGCTCTTTGACATTTAACATTGTACGGTTTCTTCACATAGCTTATTTGTTGCTCCATAAGTAATTTGGATAGAAAACTCTTCTTGTAAGAGGCCTATTAAGTTTTAATATTGCTTCTATTCATTAAGATGTGATAGTAAAATTATAACAATGATCGTAATACACGAAAACTGAAAGCCTTATAATTTGTAAAGTCATTATTCATTGATTGTAGAAATTTTTAATGACTAAACCTCAGAAAAAAATGTGCACAGAGTGGAACTGCCTAATAGGTGTGATTTTTCAAAGCTGTGACCTTTCAAAAGTAGATCATCACCTATTTACCTAAATGTCTCATTATATGTTCAAACCACAAAACTTTTGGCTTTTGAGCCACTCGGGAACTCCGTATATAGTTATGTCACTTTACAAATGGGTGTATGTCTCATTTGTTATAGTTGTTAGGTGCCATCAATTGATTCTAGTGACCTTCTGCACAAGGGAATGAAACACGGCAGGGTCCTGCACCATCCTCACAATTGTTCCCATGCCCGGGCCCATTGCTGCAGCCACTGTGTCAGCTCATCTCTTTGAGGACCATCCTGTTTTTAACTGCCCCTCCACTTTACCAAGCATAATGTCCTTCTCCAGGGACTTGTCTACCCTGACATGCCCAAAGGATGTAAGAGGTAGCCTTGCGCTACTTGCCTCTACAAAGCACTGTGGCCATACTTCTTCCAAGACAGATTGGTTTGTCCTTTAGTGACCCATGGTACTTTCAAAATTCTTCTCTAGCACCACAATTCAGATGCATCACTTCTTCTTAGGTCTTCCCTATGTCAATGTCTCATTTGCCTCTCTGACAATTCACATAGTAGTCTTCAACATCCAGGATCAAAAGTATTGGCTATTTTTAAAAATTATATTGAGATGGGGGCCAGAATCACGTTCTTTATGATGGATATTGAGGACTGACACTCAATGGGGTCAACTAACTCAGGGGAAAGGATCTCCTAAAAATACTCTGGTCAGAAAGGAAAATTGTATACAATCATGACTTTAATGCATAATTTTCAATAAATATTTCTCATGATCTCAGGTAGAGTCAATATTTCTTTTGCAGTCTTATTAGGGGGTTGGAAGAGATGAAAAGGTTTATGGAGAATGGGCCAGATGGCACAGATGAAACCCAGTGGGATAGCCCAGATGGATTGCTTTCATTTTACCCATCTTTCTCTGAATAAAAATAGGAAGAGGGATGGTCTTGAAACCTGTTGATAGTAATTATTTTCCAAAGGTTTCCTACCGTTTTTGTCGATGGAATGTATACATGGGTTTGGTATAGATATCTGTGGATCAAAACTGGAAAAAAATGAAATTTAAAATAAATTAAAAGAGAAAAAGTGAGCGGAAGACAGTTGTCACCATTTTTAGAGACTTTTAATTCTGAAAAACAGCAAAAAAAGGTTTGTACTGATTTTAAAGGGTTTCAAAGACAAAAAACAAGCTCAAATACATGAGTTAATTTAATTTGTAAGTACAAGTAAAATATGTTATGGGACGTTCTTTGTGTGTGCTTTCACTGTATGTGTGTGTAGTTTCTCATGTACATGAGTGAGCATAAAAATTAGGAATTAGTTGGAAGAGGAGAGCTTTCACATAATGATTGTGAGGTAACTTTACTATTAAATAAACATTGAATGAGTTACTGAGCCTTTCCTCTTGTAGTGAATTCTTAATATGGCTCTTATAGCCATGTATCTGTAATTCTCTCAAATGATTTAGTGGGACTATGCACACAAGGTATGTAAAATACTAACTGAAGGAATTGGTCAGTTTGGGTTTCCATTTCCCTTGGTACAAGAGAGCTATCCAGAAACAGGAAGAGAGAGAATTCCTAGGTCAACAAGGAAGTAGAAATGGTGGAAATCCCTGCCTGAAGTAGCAAAGACAGCAGTGGCTATGCCCCCCTGTGCCCAGGGGCTGAGGAGAGGAATTCGTGAGACAGGGCAGGGGTGCTTCTCTGAGACTCTATGACTGTGAGGCTGTTCAGTGAGAAGACTTCATGGCCCACAGCCTGGGCCAAGGAACCACATGGCTGAGAGACTGAGGCTCAGAGAGACTTGGCTACTGGCTGAGGGAAGATTCTCCTGAGGACCGAAGACTGTATCCATGATTTTCCTGATCCTGGCTTGTGATAACCTGTTAACTTCTTAATGCTTTGGAGTATAGCGTGAGTTCTGGGTACCCCTTGCAACAAATTATTGAAACCAGCAGAAAAGTAAAATCACGGGAGGGACAGCTGATGTCTAAATAGGGTAAAGAAAGATGGAGGATGAATGTATGCCTGACCTTCTTGTGACAATAAGCTTGGGCTGATGTGGAGCTGCAAGGTCTTGCAAGTACACCCCCCCACCCAAAAAAGCATGCTCCACAGCCCCCCCAAATCTGTGTATTTAATTATTTTACAAAAGAACCTTATCACCTTCAAAGTAGTCTCCATTACACTTAATACATTTGTCCATTCTGCAATTCCAGTTTTGGTAAGATTTGGCAAACGCATCTGTTTGGATGGTTGACAGCATCTCCCTCACTTTGTTTTGCTTTTTTCACCTCTTCTCCATCATCACATCCCTGTCCTTTCATTTCCCACTTCATTCAAGAAACAAAAAGTCACACTCAGAAAAGTCAGGAGAGTAAGGTGCATGGGGCAAGAGAGGCATCCTGTGTTTTGCCAAAAACTGGCACACTGAAATGGCTGCGTGAGCAGGTGCATTGTTGTGGTGGCAAAACCAGTCCTCCATCTGCCACAAATCAGCCCTTTTTTATTGCACACTGTTAGGAAATCTTTTAAGAACTTCTAAATAGAAAGTTTCATATTAAGCTTAAAGCTTAATAGACCCGGTAGAATGAACTCCAAATGCACTATCCCTCTCACATTAAAAAAAAAAAAAAAAAGAGCTTCTTCTTAATCTTTGATTTCACTCAATAAGCTTTTTTTTTTTTGGCAAGGTGACGATGGTGTCTTCCACTGTCTTGATGATGTTTGCTTTCCGGCTCATAACTGTAGCCCCCTGTCTCCTCACCAGTAATGTGCTCTGGAAAAAATGTCTGGGCCACTTCAGAAGCTGTTCTTTCACTGCAGGGCATGTTTCCATTTGCTAGTCATTCAGAACCCGATGCACAACTTTCACAGCCACCCTTCTCATTCCCAAATCTTCTGTTAAAATTCACTGAACTGGGCTCCAAAATAATCCAGATAACTTCCCCATCTCTTCAATAGTCCGTTATCGGTCTTTAAGCACAAGTGTGTGAAGTTTGTCAACATTTTCATCCGTTTGGGAAGTGATGGACATCCAGAACAAGGTTTGTCAACAATCCACATTTCACCATTTTTGAAAGAGAAAACCAAGCATAAACTTGAGTTATATCCATATGGCTGTCCTTATAAGCTGTGTTCCACATCACCACAGATTCTGTGGCATTTTTTCCCCCTGAACAAGAAACAAAATTTCACACCTGCCCACTGTTCTCTTAAGTTGGCCATCACCAAAATTGAGGTTTGAACAAAACGTTTTTTTTTTTTACAAAAAATTCACCATCACCAAGGAGAACCTTCCCAAGTGACACCACTGGGTGCACTAATTTAGAGTGAGTTGCTGGAGGCTCACCTAAGTGGGAACTTTTTTCCATTTGGGGGGTGTAGTCGTGGGGGTTACACCCTTGTATGTGGTCTAAACTGTTTCTCAACTATGTCCTGGGTGCTTTGTTCGGTCTTGAGCACCAGTCCTCTTTGAGTGGCACCTTTAAGGACAATAAAAATTCAGTTCAGTGGTTATTTGTGGTCTGTTTCTGGGTTATTTTGTGTGTGTCCATGTATGTACTTCTTCCACCAAAATAAAAGGAGTTCTGTGATTTAATGTCATGCCTCAAAGAACAAATAAGCATTAAGGAAATGACTCCGATGCTTGTAGGGATAGAAGCTCCAAGGTCCATCTGGAAGATTCTCTTTATTCACAAAGCTGTGGAAGCTGTGACATCAGGTAGGGCGATAGGCCGCAACTCACGTGACAAGAACACCAGGTAACTGTAAGTCAGGCAGAGGCAAACCAGCTAAAAGATTCAGAGCAAGAGACCAAACCATCCTAAAGCGAAAGCTGGTTTTGCTTGTATGCAGGCTCATTTGGAAAGAGGAGGTCACAAAGATGGTGGTATAGTTGTTGCCTTCTGCAGATCATACCTCCAAAGAAAAAAGAGAGATGACTTGGCTAACATCCTCCAACAAAGTGGAAACTAAAAACAGATTCTACCTTAACCCTGACTCACTAGCATAACAGATAACTTTGATGTTGTCAATTGGTGTAGTTTCAACTCAAGGTGATCCTGTGTACATCAAAAGGAACACCACCCTGTCTGTGCCATCCTCACAACTACTGCTAGGTTGGATTTCCTTGTCAGCCATTGTGTCAGCTCATCTCCCTGAAAGCCTTCCTCTTTTTCATTGACCTTCTGCATCATCAAATAGCTCATCCTTCTCCAGGGACTTGTCTCTTTTGATAATATGTCCAAAGTACATCAGACACCGTCTAATGTACGGGAAACTATACTTGTCTCTAAGCAGCATTCTGGCTGTACTCGTTACAAGACAAATTTGTTTATTCTTTTGGTAGTCCATGATACTCTCAATATTCTTCTCCAGTACCATAATTCAAATGAATTGACGAATCCTTGATCTTCCGTATCAAACGTTCAACTTTCACATGCACATGAGGCAATTGAAAATACTGTATCACAATTTGGGTCAGACAAACTTTAGTTCTCAAAGAAATATCTAGCTTTCAAACACTTTAAAGAGATCTTGTGCCATGCAATTCATCCTTTTGATCTCTTGAGCTTTGATTACGGATACAAACAAGAAAAATCCTTGACAATTTCAATCATTCTCTGTTTATCATGATATTACCTATTAGTCCAGTTGTGAGGCTTTGGTTTTCTTTGCACGGAATGTAATCCACACTGAAAGTCGAAATCCTTGATAGTCATCATCAAGGGCTTCAAATCCTGCTCACTTTTTTGCAAGAAAGGTTGTGTCCTCAGCCTATCGAAGGATGTTAATAAGCTTTCTGCCAATCCTAAAACTCCATTATTCTTCATAACAGATAGCTCCCTCCAAACAGGAATTAGAACAATATATATAGAGGCTAGAATTAACAAACCGTGCTCTCTAATACTTTCCGTATTACTCTTTTCAAGTACTGTTTGTGACCCATTTAAATTGGCTCATTTACCAGTTGCTGGCCAATTGATGCTGAACAACTGATACTGAACAAATGACGCAGACTTGTGACAATCCTATGTGTTTCAGAATAGATTTTCTGTCTGTAGGCTCTCTTCTGGGTGAGTTTGAACCTATAACCTTTTGTTTAATAGCTAACAGCTTAAAGACTTAGAGCACCCAGGGACACCCTTGACTCCTTTACTGGTTACAAATGCAAAAGTACTGATAATCAAAATGATTTTGTTTAAAATGCTCACTCTTTTTTTTTTTTAAACATTTTATTAGGGGCTCATACAACTGTTATCACAATCCATAGACACATCAATTGTGTAAAGCACATTTGTACATTCATTGCCCTCATCATTCTCAAAACATTTCCTCTCCACTTAAGCCCCTGGCATTAGGTTCTTATTTCCCCCCTCCCCCCTCCCTCATGAGCCCTTGATAGTTTATAAATTGGTATTTTGTTATATCTTGCCCTGTCTGACGTCTCCCTTCACCCACTTTTCGGTTGTCTGTCCCCCAGGGAGGAGGTCACACACAGTTCCATGTAATCGGTTCCCTCTTTCCTACTCATTCTCCCTTTACCCTCCGTGTTTCGCCACTCACACCACTGGTCCTGTAGGGCTCATCTGCCCTGGATTCCCTGGATTTTCAGTTCCTATCTGTACCAGTGTACATCCTCTGGTCTAGCCAGCCTTGCAAGGTCGAATTCGAGTCATGGTAGTGGGAGCGGGGAGGAAACATTTAGGAACTAGAGGAAAGTTGTATTTCTCATCGTTGTTACATTGCACCCTGCCTGGTGTTCTGAATTTTACTTGTCCTTTAAGGAATTTCCGGACAGAGTAAAAGGCAACTAAGATCATTTTTCTTCATCTCAAATACGCCCAAGATAGCTATATACCAGCTTTTCTATTACAGTTTATTTCATGTTCTTTATTTATTTAAGATCATCTTTTCCTTAAACCAGGAACATATGCTAAGAAGCAAGCAAATGAGTGAAGTAAAAACTAACTACAAGAGTTTATTCCTTCTAATACAGCAGCAATATCCTGGATCATGTAAAAACTAGTAAGCTTAAAGGCTAACTGTCTGTAGTCATCTCGCTTTTAACTTTCAATTTATTGCACCTGGTGTTCTAAGCTTAAGGGAGAATTATAGAGTCTAATAGGCAAGTATGAATTTCTGCACTGATGTCACACCCCTCCACATTCGAGGATTCAGGGAAAGTGAGATTTACACTGGTCCAACTTCCCTCTCGCATTACCTCCTTCATCCTTTTTCAAGTTCAATTTCTAGCTTCTGACCTGTTTATCATTGTATTTTTACCGTAACCATGACATCAGTAATCCCAACTGGTATAGCATGTACCTTGAAGCAACAGGCAACCTTCTTTCAAGTTCAGAACTTTTTATACTTTTTTTTTTAATGAAAATAGTTCACTGCTGGAAACTGTTCATTCTTTTGCAAAGACTTAGTCTTTGGCCTGGGTTTTCAGAGGTCTTTCTCACTCTCATGGTACTTTTGAGCAGATTGCTTTATTCAATTATTTACCCCATCTCGTCAAACTGTGCACATTCAGGTGTTTCTGATGGTGCTACATGAAATTGCTAAAAGCAGAGGTTGACTGAATGCAGTTAAATGGAAACTAGAATCGAAGCTAGCTAATGACCTAAGACTTAAATAATTAAAGAGATAAAACAATAAAAATTTAGCTTGACCATTTAAAAGACTAACTACCGTCTTTTATGATCTTTGCTTACTATTTATATCTCATTCCTTGTGGCACACTATGGATTGTTCATTCCATTAAGCATGTGCTAAATGCATTTTGTTCTAAGTTTTATTTGATTACCACTCTAAACTTTATTCGTGTTTATATAACTTTCATAGCTCGTTGCTCATTTAACATCTGCTCATAATTTAGAAATTAGTGGGGAATTACTCTATACTTAGGAACTAAGGGGCCACTTGGCACCAAATAGGAGTCTAGATATCTGACTCAGCCAAGATCTTATTGTGTGACCTTTGGGCAAATTACTTAGAGTCCTAAATATGGTAGGGAATATGATCGCCAAAGTGCTTTTCTAGCAGGAAAATGAAGAGACAGAATTCTAGGAGATTTTACCCCAGTTGTTTAGAAGCATGAATAAAAGGGACAATACACCAGCTAGTCAACAGATTTTTTGGATGCTATTTGAATATGTATTACATAATTTTGACTTTTTTTATTGATCAACATTTAGATTTTACACAACCAAATTTAGATCTTAAAGAATCTGATGAATTCAGACTGGAGGCAAAATGGAACAATGACACATTTCTTGGATTTTTGGTTTAACTCTATTTTGTTGCTGTTGCTTTTCTGTGAAATTGTTCTTCAAGCTTTAGTGAAGAGCTAACAGATTATTCAAAAGATTGATTTTTCTTTAACTTTGAAACCGCACTCCCCGTCATGGCCATCAAATGGTCTCCAACTCAGAGGGACCCTATAAACTAGGTAGAACTTCAGTTGTTGGTTTCCAAGACTGTAACACTTTCCAGAATTGAAAGCACCCAGTTTTCTTCCACAGAGCAGTGGTTAGTTTCAAAGTACCGACCTTTCAGTTAGCTGCCCAGCTGCCAACCACTGTGCCCCCGGGTTCTGACTTTGCAACACCACCACACAGCCTAGCCTATTGGGGCTCTAGGGTGTTCTCCACAAGCAAAGAAATTATCCAGAGTGCTAATTCTGCATTAAAATTATCTTGATGACTTACTGAAAGTGGAAAAAAAGAATATTTAATAATGTGAAGCAAAAAATAAAACTTATTTTAATACTCTAAAGAAAAGGATCCTGGGAACATTAGCTTTATGTAAGGAGAAAAGCCAATGGACAAGCAAACAGACACACAACCAAAATAACTTAATATTTTGTACTACAATGAGTTGCAGATGAGAATTTAGATAACTAGTACATATATTTGTAATATGTTTTAAACTAGCTAGAAATATATATATTCTTAATTTTTTCAAAATGTCACTAACAGAATCTACTTACTGTAGGGTCAGTTTTAAATTACAATTTCTATTTTCATATCTCAGGTCGCTTGAAAAGTTTTGCCAGTAGTGTCAGGAGAGGTTAATTGTGTCCTTATATGGTGGTATTAAAGTATTTGCTATTCAAGGATCTCAGACTCTTTTACTTCCCCAAAAATGTTATCCTTGACAATGTATGCATATTTAGTTTTCCATTAAAAATGAAAAATTTCTATAACTTAAAATTATACTAATAGTTTGCATTCATCTTATTGTTAAAACTTTAAGTGCTGTCATTTATCTATCAGTTCTTCTCTTTGCCTAAAATAGTTTGATTATTCTTTTTAATGATAGTGTTGTTTGAGTTTTGACTTCTCAAAATTTGAAATTATTTTTTGTTATATTGTACTAGTTTCCATGACAACATTATAATTTTCCTCTGCCTTCCTTAGATTTAAAAAAAATTTTTGACACATATCTCTTGCTCTCAATACCATTTACATAAAATAACTAAATCCACAAATGATTATAAATCACTCTTTGTTTGGGAAGTATAGCAGATCAATTGTTCAAATAAAAATTTCAGAAAAATCTGAAATTTTAGGCCCGTCTCTCCAACAGACCAGGTTTTAAATTAAATTTGTGTGATGAAAAATAAAATATCACACACTAGGGGTGGATGATAGGGAATTGTGTCATTTATTCACTGTAAATAAGAGTGGTCTGGGATAGAATCTGCCTTATTAAAGGCTAAGAAAGTAATCAGACCAAAGATAACAGGAGTTAACACACTCGACCAAACATACAGCAAATCTGCTTCCAGAGAGGGAAAGGACTTTGAGAAATGGAGCTGATCTTTTGAAATCTGTGTCTCAGAAATGACAGGAAGTGTTTTCTTCACTCCCCCAAAACAAACCAAGCTCACGGCCATCCAGTCGATGCTGAATCACAGAGAGCCTTTAGGGAAGGGTTGAATTGCCCCATGAGTTTCCAGGACTGTCACTGTGTCCTGGAGCAGGGTCCATTTGTCTTCTGCCGAGCGGTTTCAAACGGCTACCCTGCGGATGACAGCCTAATGCGTAATCACAATGCCACCAGGGATCCTTTCTCAATTTATAGTAATTTATTTTTCCTATCCTTGATTACCCCTTTAGTTTGGGTTGTATGTAAAGAGGGACTTACCAAACCTTTCAGTACTAATTCCTGAACAGTAACAATTATAATGGATTGCATCTTCTCTCTTGCTACTTGTCATTGTTTGCCTTTGGCAATGAAGCCATTGGGGCATGTAAGAAAAGGAGAATTTACAATAATTTTATACAATGAACTAAGAAACCTTTGATACATGTCTCAGTTAGTACATTTTCTGAGCCATTCTAAACTAAGACCTGGAAAATCATGAATGGCAAAAATAATAACCACTCATTAGCAGTTCATCTCACTTCTGCATAGAATTACTCCTCTACTTTTCCACCCCAACCATCATCAAACTATTTATTAAAACCAAATCAGGAGGGAACAGAGTGGTTAGGAAGGTTGGCACAATGTGGAGACGCACTTCAACTGCCACGGAAGACCACCCTGTGTGTGGGCTGGGGGAGGCCTCCCTCCTCCCTTCTGACCCACCCTGTCAGTGAAGGTCCCCCACTCACTCTCCCATGTGTTCTGTGAGACCACTGAGCCCTGCAGTGACCTCCCCTCTGTGCCCCATAGTTGTGAAGTCAATCTCTCTCCTTTTCTTACTTTCCCAAGAAGTAAATCACGTAGAACTCAGCTCCTTCTTGGTGGAGCAAAGGAGCAACTCAAAGACTCCAGTCCTTGCTCAGGGGTACAAGAGGTTGGGGCCCTGACTCTGCACCCCTTCTACCTTGGGCTGACACTCCAGACTTTCCAAAGAGGCCTTGATAAGTAGATTAAGGCTTTTAATGAATAAAAAACCTGTAAGACAGTAGTTCCCAACATTCCTAATGCCACAACTCTTCATTACAGTTCCTCATGTTGTGGTGACCGCCAACCATAAAATTATTTTCATTGCTACTTCACAACAGTCATTTTGCTACTGTTATGAATCGTAATGTAAATATCTGATATACACGGTGTATTTTCATTGTTGCAAATTGAACATAGTTAAAGCATCATGATTCATCACAAAAACAGTATGTGACTATATATTGTGAAAGCTTTATTTCGAATTACAAAGAAATGAAATGTTGTCTTGAAGCATGGTGTAACATGGATAAGTCTTCTCACTGGGTACTCGCACGGGGGTGTATCCGCATGTGGGCAGACTCACCTGGAAATGGATAGAGGAGCAGAATCTCAGTTCCGAAGACCATCAGAAATATGTGTTTTCCCACGGTGTTAGGCGACCCCTGTGGAAGGGTCGTTCAAACCTCAAAGGGGTCATGACCCACAGGTTGAGACCCGCTGCTCTAAGAGGACAGACATGTTCTTGAAGTTCTGCAAACCAAGCCAGTGAAATGTCCTTGCATTTGGGGAAAGTGGCCACCCTGCACCTCCTGGACTCTGGAGCAAGGAGCCCTAAGGTGTAGTTTAAACCCTCCCATGAAGAGACACAAACTCAGGCGCACACATGTGGACGGACACCTTGGTGTATGTTCTAGTGTGCACACCCATATGTTCATCTTCATACTCCAGTAAATGCCCCTGTTCACACATAAGTGTGATTACCTGACATTTCTGTCAGAGTATACACTACACTCACTCATGTACAAACATATTGAGTACATGCATGTATAAAAAACGTATACAGTACGCTCTCTCCTGACTACTACAAATTTTGGGGGTCTCTCTTCAATCCATAAGGCTACACAATCATTCCTTCTGTAAAGTATTTCACTTTACATTAAAAGTGTTCAGAGTCTCCAGTTAAATGGAATATCCTCACATTTGTGATTATAAAGTGAAAACAGGCATACTACTTATTTTTTCATTGTTATTCTATTGAATAAATTATCCAAAGCATTGTTCTGATTTCAAAAGGGAAAAAAATGTAGCCAGGTTTAAGATTAAGAATATCTGTTGTTGACAAATCCTTGATTCAATAAAAATATGAAGTTTAGATTATATTCTAGGACAGTGATTCTCAACCATCCTAATGCCGCGACCCTTTAATACAGTTCCTCATGTTGTGCTGAACCCCCAACCATAAAATTATTTTTGTTGCTACTTCATAACTGTAATCTTGCTACTGTTATGATTTGGGTGACCCCTGTGAAAGGGTTGCTCAAACCCTGAAGGGGTCACGACCCACAGGTTGAGAATCGCTGGTGTCAGTCATGAAGCAAAAATCAATATACTGAATTATAAAGTTTTTAATTCCTAAATCTATAAACATGTGTGTAAATAGACCCATGTGTATACACACACATGCACCTAGCTATTCTGCTTATTTCATATTATTTTTTTAAACCTTGACATTAAATGAGTTCATGATATCAAATGGTTGATATTATTTATAGCTATGCATTATGAAGGCCCAAATCATTACTTAAGTATATGTATATATGTACATATATATTATATTTAATATGTTGACTAAAATTATATTTGCGTGACTTTTTCACCATTTACAGTATTCAGTATGACACTGGTTGTATGTCATTTTATTATTTTAAATATCATCTCTCTGATTATATTATATTTATTTTTTTAACCTTATGATATCTATCCATTATTTTCTAAAGTAACTTGACTTATACTATGGCTGTGTGGACATTTAGATTTGTCCTATTTGTCTAAGTTGTCAAGACTTTCTACTAAACAACTGAAGCTATTTGTTCTAAAAATTTCACGAGACTTCATTTTATTATTTGAACAAAGTAACAGTAATCTGTTCATAATGGAACCCTGATGAGTAGTGGAGTGCACTTGGGTTTCTAACCTCAGTAGTTAGAGACCCCTTGTTCCAGGAAAGAAAGAGGAGGCTTCCTTCTCCCGTAGAGATTTACAGCTGTGGAAGCCTGTAAGGGCAGGTCTCTTCTGTGCCCTCAGCTAGCTGTCAGTCAGAACTGATTAGATGCCAGTGAATTTGGATTTTATTTTTTAATATCTTCAGAAGAAGCCTTGGTGGCTTAATTTTTAAAGTGCTTGAATGCAAACGAAAATGTTGGTGGTTTAAATCATCATTAGCTCTGAGAGAAAAATAAAAGACTTGGTTGCTAATCTGTTCTCAGAAAGATTTTAGACTAGGACAGCTCATGATGCAATTCTGGTAGTTCCATTCTGTACTGTAAGGTTGCTGTAAGTTCCAATCGGTTTGATACTGAGCAACAGCAGATTGACTTGCCCAGTATATAAACACACATGTGCACTATTTATACAATGTACTATATATAAATATATCTTTATATAATATTTTAAATTTAATGCAAGTTGTAACTGTCATAAAATAATCTCTACAGTAATATACACCTGATCATACACAAACTTCTTGGGGTTTCTGAGGCAGTAAATCTTTATGAGAACAGCAAGCTGCATCTTTCTTGCAATAGCTATTTATCTATTTATCTATTTATCTATATTCACAAATAGAGATTATACATATAAATATATATATATATATATATATAGGTACATATATAAATCTAGTTGAACGATTCAGTGGAAATAAAAGATCACATTTCACATAGAAAATAATGTTGTTGTTGTTGTTGTTGTTGTTGTTGTTGTTGTTAAGATCCTCCAAGCCAGTTCACACTCACAGTGACCTTTTGTGCAACAGAAGAAAACACTGCCTAGTCCTGAACCATCCTCACAACTGTTCCTTTGCTTGAGCCCATTGTTGCTGCGACTGTCTCAATCCAAAATCCCAAGGGTCTACACTGTGATTCACCAATAGGGGCCTGCCACAGACTCCACACAGACTCTATGACTGACACTTCTAACACCATCGGGTCAGCTGGATCATATGGTCCCAGTGGAAAAGCAGCTTGCATGGCAGCCTGAACCTGTTGCAGAGCCGTTTCTTGTTCTGGGCCCCACTCAAACTTGGAGGCTTTCTTGTCACTTGATAAATAGGTTGGGGTAGAACACCCAAGTGAGGGATATGTTGCCTCCAAAATCCGAAGAGGCCCACTAGGAATTGTGCCTCCTGTATAGTTGTTGTTGTTGGGGGGCGGGGGGAGGCAGTTACGATAGCTTATTCTTCACTTTAGTAGGAATGTCTCCACGTCTCCACATGCTCCACACCACTAGATCCCTAGAAATTTTACTTAGCTGAAAGATACCTGAATATTTATTGGGTTGATTTTCCAACTTCTTGCATGCAGATGCTGTACCAATGAATCTAGAGTCTTTGATATATCTTCCTTAGTAGGTCCAATCAGCATAATGTCATCAATATAATGAACAAGTGTGACATTTTACTGAAGAGACAGACCATCAAGGTCCCTTCGAACTAAATTATGGCACATGGCAGAAGAATTGCTATATCCTAGGGGAGAGTGGCGAAAGTGTATTGTTGCCCCTGCCAGCTGAAGGCAGACGGTCACTCTTGTGTAAGGCTACAGGTCCCTTTGGGGAAGGCTGGAAGAAAGAATAACACAATAAACCTTCAGTGATGTAGCAGGGGCATTCTTCAAAGGGACCTGGCCTTCCCCTCATTCAAGGGGCTGTGGGTCTATAAACTGGCTCAGCTCTGGGAATTGATTGAGCAGTCATGACTCTCCATTCTGCTGTTTACCTTATCGAGCATTATTCTGCCTATATAGATCATGTAAATATTTAGTAGATTTCCCATGTATTTCAGTTCTAGGAACACTGTGGCTAAGTAACCGATGCCATAAGTCCACACAAGACAGTTTGCTTTGATTACTACAGGAACCTTGCTGTCCATTATGATAACCACATCTACCCAGTCTCTGTTGATTCAGTGCTGACACCTGCCCGCTACAACCACAAGGCCCAATCACCCACATTGTAGGCAAATGTCGGAGTTCACTTAGGGCAGTTCCCACTGTTAATCCTGGTGTACATAAAATAGCAATCACAGGAGTCTTCACAGATGCTGGGGCCCAAAATTGGTAGCAAGGAGGGTGTAGGAGGCCTGGTAGGGCTTGATCAAGGGCAACCAAGAGGAATTACTGAAACCCAAATGAAGACTGAACATGATAGTGAGACAAGAGGAAAATAAAAGGAAATAGAGGAAAGAACTAGGAGGCAAAGGACATTTATAGAGGTCTAAATACAGGCATGTACATATGTAAATATATTTATGAATAGATCTATGTGCATATATTTATAGGTTTAGTTTTAAGGTAGACGATGGACATTGGGCCTCTATATAGTACTCCCTCAGTGCAAGAACAGTTTGTTCCATTAAACTGTCATTCCATGATGCTCATTTTCCTGACATGATTGCTGAAGACAAGGTGTGTGCATAAGAAAATGTGGTGAAGAAAGCTGATGATGCCTGGCTATCAAAAGATATAGCATCTGGGGTTTTAAAGGCTTGAAGGTAAACAAGCAGCCATCTAGCTGATAAACAACAAAGCCCACATGGCAGAAGCACATCAGCCTGTGTGATCATGAGATTTTGATGGGATCAGGCATCAGGCATCAAAGAACAAAAAATTTTATCATTGTGAATGAGGGGGAGTGGAGACCCAAAGCCAATCTGTAGGCAACAGGGGGAGGAGACCAGCCAGTCAGAGTGCACTATGGCACCAATGAAATATAAAACTTTCCTCTAGTTCTTCAATGCTTCCTCCCCCCACTATCATGATCCCAATTCTAACTTACAAATCCAGCTAGACCAGAGGATGTACACTGGTACATATAAGAGCTGGAAACACAGGTAATACAGGACAGATAAACCCCTCATGACCAATAAAGAGAGTAGTGATACCAGGGAGGGGAAGGGGAGGTGGGGGAGAAAGGGGTAACTGATCACAATGATCTACATATAACCCTTTCCCAGAGGGTACAGACAAAGAAAATTGAGTAAAGGGAGACATTGGACAGTGTAAGACATGACAAAATAATAATAAGTTATAAATTATCAAGGGTTTCTGATGGAAGGAGGGTGGGGAAAGGAGGGGGGAAAATGAGAAGCTGATACCAAGGGCTCAAGTAGAAAGAAAATATTTTGAGAATTATGATGGCAACAAATGTACAAATGTGCTTGCCGCAATGGATGGATGTATGGGTTGTGATAAGAGTTGTACAGGTCCCCAATAAAATGATTTTAAAAAAAACAGATTCTGGGGCCGACTTCAAAAACTTAATCCTTATAGTTGTGGTGAAAGGCATGTCCCCAGAGCACTCCTTTTTTGAATCTATGGGATTATTCTGATAGATCTCTTCCAACATTCCAACTTCCCTAAGCTTTTGGATATCTTCTTCTACAGTGTATCATGGTAGGGCAGGTACCTCAAATGGGTCTAATGTAGGCCATTTGGCAGACCACGCTTCAGTGAACCAACCAAACAAGCAATTAGAGCTTTTCTTAACCTCTCTTGCTGAGACATTGAAGGAAGAATCTGCTTCAGGGCCCCATATTAAGAAACTCAGACTGGTCTAGTGTTATATTTCTTGCACCAGTGTCCCACACCCTTAGGAATCACTCAAGGGATATCTGCCAGACGTCTGTTTACATATATTTGAAAATTCTAACAGATCTTTAGGAGTGTAGCACATCATCTGAACCTCACCTGTAAGAACTTTCTGAGACGTAATTCTAGTTACAGGTGGAGAGGAATAATGGGTGATGGGGGGGGGTGTCTTGGGGGCTCTCAGCCATATTTTATAAGGCATCTCCCCGAGGCAATGCCACAGATGCAACCCCACCTGGCATCAGCTTGAGCATTTTGGTTAATCTGCTCAAGTGTGAATTGTTTTACTGATAGTGGATTAATCCCCTCAGGTGGGAGGGGTAGATTGATTTAGAGTGGCTCAATCTACTCTCAGGGCTCAATATCCTCCTCTTCTGCATCATCAGCTCATATGTTCCCATCCCATTTTTCAGGGTCCCAATTCTTTCTGATTAATGCCCTTACTTTAATATCAGACACTGTTCTAGACCTGCAATTCAGTTGACACTGTAATTCAGCTACTTGTATGATGAGACTGGATTTGGTTTGGGGCAATGCCAGCTCTATCATGCAGAAGGTTTCATGTCTGTTATTCGGCACTTGAGATGTTCTTCTGAGGTTTTGAGATTATCCCTTTCCTTGATCACATTCTCTCTTGTAAGGAGGATCAGCCAATCAGCTTCCCTACTTTTCATCCTGCTAGAACTGCTGGAAAGTATCAAACACAGGATCACCCAGAGCCTCTCCTCTCACCATCACCTCATCTCTTGATGGCGGTACTGTGGATATTAGCTTTGCTACTTCACACCTGGATTAACACCACCCTCTCTAGTGATAGTGGCAGACTTATCCATGCCTTTAGGGGTAAATGTAGCATTATCAGTGTTGTTAAGCCTACTCAGGCTGGAGAACCAATTTGATAAGCTCCTATTTATGAGCTTGTTTCTCCTGAAGCACTCCCAGTACCATTTGTGTTAGGCAGGGTTCTCTAGAGAAACAAAGCCAGAACACTTATGTTGAATGATGATAGATAGACAGATAGATAGATGATAGATAGATAGATAGATAGATAGATAGATGATGGATGGATGGATGGATGGATGGATTGATAGACAGATAGATGATAGATACAGCACAAAGGCATATAACAGGTAATTAGTCCACACAGCATTACAGAGGGTTCAGTTCAACTTACTTCCATAGAACAGTTAATATACTGGATGGCCTTCAACTCACAAGGGCTGCTGGGTCCAAAGTCAAGGACGTAGACAGCTGAGACTTCCCTAGAGCAAAGGCAGTCTGCCCCAATGCAGCAAACAACAGGACGGGTCACCAACAATCAGCAGCTGTGATTTATAAGATATCTTTCTGCATTAAATAAATTCCTCTGATTTGACATTGATATACTTTTATTTTAACCAACATTATTTTTTCCACAGGTCATCTTTGTTTAGCTATACAATGCTAACTAATTTACATACTTTCAGCTCATATGTTTTCATACTTAGTTTAATCAAAAGGGGACATCTCAGGCAACTTGTACCACTACAGCCTACCCTACACCACACAATAAAATATGTATCATTGTTTTCACTTTAGGGTTTGTGAATAATTTTTATGTTCACTAATATTTATTGAAATCATGCTATTAAGTTTAATCTGAGAAATTAAGGTGTGTATATTAAGAAAACATACTGATGTATCGGTTGAGGTTTATCAATCGAATTTCTTGAGTGGCTAACTAGCAGATCTATTTATAGTTGAACACCTTTATTTAGATAAGTTAAATATTTTGATCAGAAGTTCTAATACTTATATATACATGTTTGCAAAAAACATTAAATACTTTCAGGGCTAAAGAAAATGTATAAGGTATTCGGTGATTCTGATTACACTTTATGAATAAATGGTTGTTCTTGTTCATAGTTAGGGTGGATCAGGGACTGTAGAGGACACGCGTGATGAATGTAGTACATATTCCAAAATATCACTGCCAGGGGGTCTAGTCAGACTCACAGTGACCCTACAGGACAGGGGAGACCTGTCCCTGTGCTTTCGCAGACTTTACCTCTTTATGGGAGATCAGCACCGAGGGCTGTCGCTGCCCTCCTGGCCTTTCCTGTCTAGCCCATATAGTTGAAGCCCAACTGTAGAATCTCCCTCAGTGTCAGGTCTGCCAGTCATCTAGAAATGAGTCACTCTTGCATACCACTCAATGTAGGTGTTTTATTCCAACACCTATTACCTAAGGTCTGGTAATCAAGGGTCTGGTTTGATGCATGATTTCTTCTGGAATGATAGCCTTTCTTATAAATCTTTTAAAATATTGGAAATGTCTTCACAATTTCCAGTACCTGTTACAGATCCTTTAATACAGACAGCCACATTGCCTTATTCTACTTTCATAACTCTAATTTGATGGTTCTTCCAGATAAATACCATATTTTCTAGTCAGTATGACTGCTGAACATCACTCAGAGAAAATTACAGTCATTTAACATTCACTGAATATTTACTAAATGATCTTATTACACACTTTGTACACATTTTTAAAAGTACTAAAATGTGGAATTGCCTTCTAGAGATTTTTAAGTTAATTTCTAAGATAAGACACCACTGTCTATTAAGCTATTGGAGAATGCAAAGTCCCATATGCTGATAAATAATCTGCTCACATGAGTGGAAGGAAAGCTGACAAATGGGAAGAATCCAAAAGGTTGAAAAGCGACTCGTGTGAAATTGTATAACGGACTTTTTAGAAAAGGCAACGTTTTTCAGGTTAAAGGAACTATTATTGATCAAAAATCAGCATGAGCTAAAAATAATTGAAAATGATAGTATCACAAAATTTCCTTCCTTGGAAAGTTCAGAGGAAGAAGTTTCTGTTGAACGTTTTCTTCCCGTAGTCAGAGTGGTATCAAAAATACATGAGGAGCTTTATGCTGACTGACACGACACATCAGAACCCATTACTGATTTTGAGAGTGATTGAGGATTAGGAAGGATATTGTCAAACAAGGAGCTTGACAAATAGTCATTAATCAAAGATAGCTTTAGTGTGACAGAAACTAGATAGCAGGATGTACTGGATATTTTAACTACATCTATAACTGGAAACCAAAATATTGATAGACAATAAACCAGAATAAATAATTGGGAAGAGTGCATCCTAATTACATAAGTGGTTTCCTCTTAAGTAATGTTACAGGAAATTGTCTTTGCCACATATCTGACTTTTTAAAAGTAACATGGAATTCCTTTTCATTGCGAGTTCAACAAATATTTGAGACCAGCAAACCCAATCTGAGAAGGACTATGCTTTCCCAATGAGAGCCTTTTACACCTGAGCAAAGTGGAGAATTTAGCCAAACAGTGTGATTACTTAGTTTTGTGAGATAAGAACGAGCATACTTCTGAGCTGTCGATGCATTCCACGCTTTCTAGCTCCCCCAAATCTATTGTTCCAATCCACTGAAAGTAGAAATATCTTCTTTGCAATTGTACTTTCAGTTTGAATTATTAGAAGCAGAAATATTTATGAGAATAAAAGTTAAATTAAATATAGTTAAATAGCATGAATAAGTATACCATTTTACCATAAGAAATGTGTTGATTTTCAGTAAATAAAAATCTGATTTTCAGAAAAAAACACCTTGATTTGTCCTGTCAGTTTGCATGTGTAAATGGGTGCAAATACTCCCAAATGGTCAATTGCAATGGTCAACAGTATCCTGTCTGGCTTGCTTCCAGAGTATTTAACAATTGGTACTCGTGAAGCAGTAGCACACCAAAAATATGTAATATTTGGGCCCAATATATATAGAGAAAGATATGTTTTTTGTATATGATTTTAAAATTGTAAGAGTGTCTCTAAGACTAAATATGTTTTTACATTTTTACTAAATTTAGTAAATATGTGTCTAAAGGTACAATTTTCTTTTGTATTTCTAAACCTGGAGTTATCAGTAGAATCATGAAATTGCATATAGCCTTCATCTGCATTTCTTCCTCTCCACAACCCAGTCCTCACTCCTTGTGATTAATATTAGAGAACACCCAAGCCTTGTTTCAGTCTTTTTCCTATGATAAGATTTAGAGTTTATAAATGGAGTCTGGATTTGCTAGGTCCTCAAGAATTAGACTGTAACTAAGAAATTGTAAATGAATCATCACTTCTTAAATAGAAATATGTTTTTATTTTATAACTTTTTATATTTATATGGAAAACAAGAGCTCAGTGAAGTCAAACGATTTTCCTCAGGTACCTCCTATCTCTTTGTAAAAATATATTGATCAAAATTACATGAGGGATATTTTAAACGTTTGTGGGAAAAAGTAGGATTAAAAGATAATGAAAATTTTCCACAAAATGTTTGAAGCTGTCTCACATACAAATCTGCTTTCAGAAGAATAAAGGGATGTGTGTGAAAATGGTAGGTGGAAACTCTTTGACAGCTATTGCAAAAGCACAAGTAAAATAAGGTGATTACTTATGCTAAAAATGTATAAGTGGAGATAAAGAAATGTGGTTAGATTTTGGATTTAAATTCACTGCCATAAAGTCAATTAAAACTCTCCAAATCTTTTTTTAAATCATTTTATTGGGGGTTCATACAACTCTTATCACAAGCCATACATACATCAATTGTGTAAAGCACATTTGTATATTCATTGCCCTCATCATTCTCAAAACATTTGCTCTCCACTTAAGCCCCTGGCATCAGCTGTTCATTTTTCTGCTCCCCGCTTCCTCATGAACCCTTGATAATTTATAAATTATTACTTTGTCATATCTTGCACTGTCCAACGTCTCCTTTCATAAACAGAATAGAACTGCTGTTGTGCATTTCTGAGACTATATGCATTTTAGGTAAAAAGCCTCATCTTTCTCATGAAGAGTGTCTGGTGGGTTTGAACTGCTGACCTTGAGGTTAAAAGGCTACAGCATAACCCACTATGCCACCAGGGTTCCTTAAATTGAATATAGTATGTACAAAGAGAGAGAGAGAGTAAACAATGTGTGTGTGCTAAGATAAGGAAAACTCTAGGATTTAGTGGATTTGCCTGTAAAATATGTGAAAAGAAAAAAATGTGTAAACAGATTCTTTTCTAGGTTCCTAAAACCTTGTCAAATAGGTTATCAGGTGTGTAAGTCTCAGATAAGCTGCTGTGATTTTCCAAGACAATACCTGTTCACAGGGGCAGAAAGCCTCGTCCATCCCCTTCGGAACACTAGAGGTTTCCAGCTCGAGTCCAGGCTGGCAGCCCAGGGAGTAACCAGTATGCACCATGCTCCGCATGTTTCCCAAGGAGGCAGAATTGGGTTGAATATAAAACTCTGGAAGTCTCATACATAGAAAAATTTTTAAAAATCAATAGCCTACTTTAGATCGCTTACTAAAGTTAAAAGGGATAAACTATATAAGGATTCATAAATGTATCCCTTGGTGACACCAACACTTAAAGGTTAGGAGGATAAGAAAATTGTCACCAAGGGAAGACGACAGGGCTCAAAGGATAGAGAATGACTCAGCGATCAAATGAAGAAGGCTTTTCCAGAAGGAAAAGGTGACTAACTGTTTCAAATATGATTGCTGATAAAACTCCCTCACTACCATGCAGTCAATGCTGATGCACAGTTACCCCTATGGTTCTCTGAGATGCTAACTGTTAACTGCAGAGCTGCCGATGATTTTGAACAGCCTACCAAGCCGATCACAGTTCATCGCCGAACCACCACATCACCATACTGAGAGATGGATTAAAATGATCCCTACTGAAATTAACATCGAAAAGGACAATGTGGATAAGTGTTGTGCCTTGAAAAAGTGCCATTTTTTGGAAGCAGTAAGAAACAAATGGATTCACAATTGGATAAAAAAAATAATGAAGAGCCGATACCAAGGGCTCAAGTAGAGAGAAAATGATTTGAAAATTATGGTGGCAACAAATGTACAAATGTGCTTGACACAATGGATGGATTGTGATAAGAGATGTAAGAGCCCCAATAAAATGATTTTTTTTTAAAAAAGAAGAAATAAAATCCTCCAACTTAAAAAAAAATTTTGTTTTTTACATCTACGTTAAAAAAGAAACACGTCAGGAATTTGGAATACTACATATAAACAACTTTTTGAAATGTGAACTAAGCAAAGGTTTGCAGTGGAGATTATCCATTTTACACTTAGCAATTCATACACATTTTGTTTCACCTCATTCGTTGCAATCCCCACAAGGTACTATTGCTTACCTCACTTCCTGCATTTCCTGTTCTGTTCTTCCTACTTGCCTAACCCTCTGTACTTCGTCCTTAGTTCAATAGGGCCTTGTGATCTTACATGATTTATTATGCTTATACAAGGGTGAGTTTAGGTACAGACTTGAAAGGTGACCAAGGGTCATATTCTTGAGGGTTCCACCAATCTCTCTCAAACTGGTAAACCTAGTTTGTTTTATAAATTGGGGTTCATTCCACTCCCACTCTATCCAGAACCTAATGAGGTCTTTTTCAGAGCAATTTGCAATAGTAGCTGGTACCATCCATTTCTTCTGATCTTCAGGCCATGAATCCTGATGTGTGTGTGGTCTATTAGGCCATTGGATGAACTGTTTCCACACATCTTTAGGTTTTCATCATTCTTTCACCTGCATATAAAGAGTCTAATAGTTGCACGTTAGGAGCTTTTAATAGACTTGTCACTGCTTGATAAAGTGGGGCATACAACATTGTCTTGGTGATCTATGCTATGCCAGTTTACCTTGCTATTGCCCAGGACTACAGCCTCTTCTCTCCAGCTAGATGGTTATGTCCAAAAAATTGTCAAAATCTTTCCCATTCTATTCTCTATTATATTCAATAAGATATTGGCAGTAAACGTAAATACACATGTACAAATGCCTCTGTCAAATCTACATACATTCGCTCTCACTCACACATCTATTTAGTTTACATGTCAAATGAAGCGTCAATTTGTAGGTCACCACTAGTACAATATTGCATATACAATAGTGTTTATCTCTATTGCCTTGAACTCTTACAAACCACCCAATATTTTGCCCCACTTACATTATTTTGGGCTGACCTTTCTGTTATGGTGTTCTTCCATCCCCTTCACTCAAATGAACACTTATCTACCCTCTAGCATCTGGTGGCCATTGGCTTATGAATTAGGCTGCTAACTGAAAGTTCAGAAGTTCAAACCCCACAGCAACACTACTGGGAAACCACAGGGCTTTCAGCTTTCAAAAGAGACACAGGAAGGCAAAGGGACAGATCTGCTCTCTCAGTCACTGAGTCTGAACGGACTGCTTGGCAGCTGAGCTTAAGCTTGGCCCTCTGCTGGTCAGTGATTTTCCTGTCCTCCTTTCTCGTCCCACTCCTGGTACCCATGACAGAATGTTTATTTCAGCTCGACCACATTCCCTTGAGTTTTTATAATTGTGTTCTCATTCAGTGTTTGCTTTTTGTGAATGACTTGTTTCATTCCTTGGAAATATGGATGGAGAAACTTCATCTCCTGTACTTTGGATAGGTTATCAGAAGAGACCCGTCCCAGATTCAACAGACGAATCCGCTGCCTGGTCTTGCCCCATCCTCACAATTATTGTCATACTTGAGCCCATTGTTACAGCCACTGTGCCAATTCATCTTGATGAGAGTCCTTCTCTTTTCATGCTGCCCTTCCACTTTCCCAGCGTGACGTCTTCTCCAGGAACTGGGAATCGGAGTTACAAAGTGAATTAACATAGGCACATCACTGTCCATGGCACATCCTACACACAACAGCAGAACTTTAAAAACAAACAAAATGAAACTAAATGTCCATAGAATAATGGATTAAAAAATGTTACTCATACACAGTGGAGTACTCTGCATTATTAAACAATAACAACTAGCCCGTGAAACTCCTCATAGCATACAGTATGCTGTACTCTTAGTTCTTGAGAATATATACCAAGTGGAGGAATTGCTTGGTCATGTGGTATTTCTATAACTTTCTGAGGTAGCGCCTTGTAGCACTCCACTTTGGCTGCACTCTTTTACCATCATACCAGCAGTATACAGGTATTCCAATCCCTCTGCACTCTTACCAACATTCACCTTTTTAAAAAAAGTGTTATTAATGATGGGGTGAAGTGTTGGCTCATTACTGTTTGGATTTGCATCTCTCAAAGAACTAATGAAGGTGAACTTTTCTTCATGCTTGTTGGTTGCCGGGTGTCTTCTTTGGTAAAATGTCTTTTCATGTCCTCTGCCCAAATTTAATTGGGTTGCTTGTAATTTTCTTGATGAGGTGTTATCATTTTCTATACATTTTAGAGATCAGTCACTTATCCAATATATCTTTGCCAACAAATGTTTCCGGGTCTGTGGGTTCTCTTGGTGAACTACTTTGGTTCACGTGGGTGTCATCATGTAGACAATTAATGTGAAAGAATGTTGCTTTGAGTAGAGATCAGAAATCAGTTCTGGATAACAGCTTGAAGCATGCAGCTATGTTGATCAGAGGAATAAAATAGAAGGGAACACTAAGAACTAATATCTTTGATAATGTTCCTGGGAACTTCAGGGTTTATGTATTTGATTAAGAATGTAGGTGAAACCACGAAGTGTGGAAGGGATCAGGTATAAGGCATCATCAGAACAAAAAAATCTTACCATATTGAATGATGGGGGGAGTGCGGAGTGGAGACCCAATGCACATTAGTAGGCCAATAACAATTTATAAATTATCAAGGGCTCAAGAGGGAGTGGGGAGCGGGGAGGGAGGGGGAAAATTAGGACCTAATGATGGGGGCTTAAGTGGAGAGGAAATGTTTTGAGAATGATGAGGACAATGAATATACAAATGTGCTTTACACAATTGATGTATGTATGGAATGTGATAAGAGTTGCATGGGCCCCTAATAAAATGATTTTTTTAAAAAGAGTGTTGAAAAGCAAGAATGTTACTTTAAAAAAAAAGAATGTAGGTCATCCATTGCAAATGGAGTTTGCCTTAGATGAGTGTGCAGATACTATAAAGAGGAAAAACAAGATGAATCAAGTGCTCGGTGGGTGGTATACAATAACCAATATTGTGTGTCAATTGGCTAGGCCAATTCCCAGTGGGTGGGCCAAATTCTGGATTAGTTGACAGTTCATAATTCAATGTAATATAACATTTTAAAAATGCAGTTCATCAATTAGCTAAAAGGTATACTTTTTAATTGTGTGGTTGTGATGTCTTGGTTAATGTTCTCTATTTTATTTCTTGCTTCTAATATCTATTGCCATGAATTCCACTTCCAACAGAAAATGTACTGTTTTGATTAATGTTCTCTATTTTACTCTCTGGATCCTAATAGCCACAGATAGAACTCACAGATAAATTCATGATTAAAGAGCTGGTTAAAGAAATTAACAGCTTGTAATGCCAGTTAGAAATTCTCATGGTTGAATTGCTTATCAAGGCTTGTTACAAGTTTGTTCAGGTGTGCTAATCAGTGCCTGCAATCGGTTTTATGTCTGATTGAGCACATTTGACAGTGTAGGGGTGGAGTCCAACTTAGGGATCAAGTCACAGCCTGATGATACCTCCTTGGGGGCTGTCCACCCTGGGGACTTCTCTCTTTCCCTTTGTCTTCATCCTTCTTCCACCCTGGGGACTTCTCTCTTTCCCTTTGTCTTCATCCTTGCTTTGACTCTTTCTGCCTGTCAGGTGACCACATATGGACCACTGACCCTGTGCATCCTCATAGAGCTGTTGGCATCCTGCCATGTGCCCACTGATCTTAGATCCACGTTTCTCTGCACCTGCCATTCTGTGATCTCCCTGAATTCCACTGCACCTTTCTGCGGCCTTGGCCTTGGGCTACATGAGGCCGCAGAGGGCTTTGGCTAGTTTCAAGTCCCATGGCCTTGAGTTGGACTGGACTAGGATGCTTTCCTGATATAAAATAACTTCTTGAAATAAGTTATTTCTCAGTCATATATGAAGTTTTGTTTCTTTAGATAACCCAGCCTACCAAATGCCCAAAGGGGCATACTATTCCACTGTAACGCTCAATTTGTTCTTTTCAAGCTTTGTGTATCCAAAAGCCACCTTCCTGAATGAAGTGCCCAGAGGCACCCCACTCCAGTAAGCCTCACCCCAAAGGTACTCAGCTTCACTTCAATGGATCAGCAAGTCCAATTTTCCCAATGAAGTGCCAAGAAGCTCCCCTCTTTCCTCAAGCCAGCCTCCTGCACAAAAGCACTCAGCTTCACTTGCTCATTGACTGAGAAGTCCACCACTCTGTTCCGTCCTCTGGATTTGGGTTCTGCTGCTTCTCTTCTGGTGTTAGAGCAGTTTTCTGGATCCGGGAAGTTCACGGCACAGGGATCTCTTTACCAGTAAGAGCCAGGAATAGAATGCATCTTCTGGACCCGAGATCTCTGCACAGTGCAACTCTTAGATGCAGAAGACAGTTAGAACCTCAGAGGCGCAGCAGCAGAACCAGGAGCCAGAGCATGGACCGGAGTGGTGTTCTTTCTGACATGTGGAACAAGTAAAGCTGAGTGCTTTTGTGCAGGATCCTGGCTTGCAGAGTGGGGTTCCTGGGGGTACTTCTCTGAAGAAAATGAGCTTGCTGACCCTTGGAAGTGAAGCTGAGTGCCTGTGAGCTGAGGCCTTTTGGAGTGGGTTGTCTCTAGGCACTCAGTTCAGGACGACGGACTTGCTAACCACAGGGGTTGAACTTTGTGCCTTCAGGTTGAAGCTCTCAGTGGGGTAGTCCATCTCTTTGGACATTTATTAGCAGACCTGAAAGAACTTTGTAAAATATCCTGATAAACTGTTCAACCTGAGAATTTCTCACTGGTATTACAACTTGTTAACTCCCTTAATAAAGCCTTTATTTAATCATGAATTTTGCCTATTATTTAGATATTGCTATTGCGATTGATATTAGGACCTGGGGAGGCAGAATAGGGAACATTAATTAAAACAGAATAGTGATTTTCTTCCAGAATATCAATATATATTTTGCCAGAATTTGACTTTGTTCCCCTATGTTTCTCACCTGGACTCTGAATATTGAGATGGAAACCTGCAGAAATCATCAACCTAATTAATCAATTTTGAATATGAAAGCCCCTACAAGTGAGTCAATCCCTTTTATAAATCTCTCACTCTCTCTCATGTCTCTCTTTCTCTTCTCTCTCTCTCCCCCATCCCTCCCTCTCTCTTTTCCTCTGTGTGTATGTGTGTGTATGTAACACAAGTTATGGTAGTTACATAATCTGGTGTCAATTTGATAGGATTATGAGTGAAGGGGTGGAGTCTGGCCTGTCAATCAAGATATAATCAATAAGGCCTCGTGTGGGCATGGCCTTCTCCTGAGAATTCTGGGAACTCCGGTATTTCCTCTTTGGAGGTGGGAGACACTGTCTCTCTCTGCTCACTCTCTGAGACATGCTCTACTGACAAGACACAGGGTGCTATGCCCTGGGATCTGGAGAAGCCACATGGACCTACTCTGATGCAACCAGAGCTTTGGAGCCAGAGAAGCCACATAGAGCCCCCTGCCAGCACTGAAATGCTTACAACCCCACTGGATCCACAAGACTTCCAATCTACTGGCCTGTGATCCTCCTGCATTTGGCATCATTGCGTGTTTCACGAGTCTGAAGAGCACTTTATAGATTGGTATTGGACATATGGGCTTACATCAGACTTATGAACTTGATCTGGACTGGGCTGGGATGCTTTCTCAATATTCAATTGCACTGATATATAAACCTCTTTCCTATATACATGAGTGCCTCTGGATTTGTTTCTCTAGTCCAGCCAGACTAGCACACAAGGTTAAGTTAAAAGAGTATTGATACAGAATCATGGGAACCTTTATTTTAAAAAGTTAGTAAAGTTTCTATGATTTATATCAATAGGATTTTACAAATATTTCATATCTCACTGGTTCTGTTTCACTGGAGACCAAAAATTAAGAGGAAAGCTTGCAGAATTGTTTTTTCATAATTTTCCAGTGATTAAAATATATATAAGGGCATTAGCCAGCATCAGGAAGCTTTTCACACTTGAAAAGAAAAGAAAATGGAATGAAATGGTCACCTTTCAGAAAGTGAGAGTGGTTGGCTTGAGAAATGAAGGAAAGCTGCTCGGTGGAGTTAACGATATTCTTTTAATGACCAGTGATGGATATAATGGATTTAATGACTATGGATTTAATGAATTCAAACTGTGAGCATGAACATTATTGTGCTTTTTAGATAACTTGGGTTTATTTCAGAGTACATAGAAATTCGAATTTAGTAAATTCTCAGACTTCACAAGGAATATTAAAAAGTGGCAAAGGAAAAGAATCTACAATTCTGCAAAGACTAAACAATGGAATAAATAACAATTGAAAATTTAAGAGAATAGAGAGCTATAGTTATTAATATATTTTGCAAAATAATATGTGTCTATGAGAGCAGCTTGGTTCTTTGGAATTAAAATGGGAGATAATTGGAAGTAAAAATGTTTGAAAGATAAAGGAGCAGAATATCAACAAGATTATCCGATGTCTATTGAAATCATTTGGAGACTTTATAGAAAACCCCCATATTTAGACTTAAACTATAAAGGGGTGTGATCTAGAATTGTAGCTAATTGCAAGTAAGACACATACCAACTGCATGTGTTTCCCACAAGCTGAACATTCATAGGAAAAAGAAGAAATAATGATGTGGAATGGAAATTACCAGTGCAAGTAGCTTGTTTGTCCATCCTCAGGCATGATGGTTAGACTCGGATTGTTGGAGACAAAATAGGCAGCATCTGAAAGAGCATGAGTGGGTGTAGTTGTTTTGAGAGGACACAAGATGTTCATTTGGGGCAAAATGATAAGACCTTTTAGTGGAGGAAATTGAAGATACAGAGGTTAGCTGATGAAAGGTTGTGAGCTCCAGATGAAATCAAGAAAAGTTGGGGACTTGAAAAGGGGGAATAGAGATTCACAGAACACACCTGAAGATCAACGTAGGATGTCTAAGCAAAGATAAAAGGCTTAATACCATGATGGGTAATAAGGCATACTTTGTGGGTAGTGTGTGTGTGTGTGTGTGTGTGTGTGTGTGTGTGTGTGTTGGGGGTAGGTAATGGTAGAAGGAAGCATAGTTAAAGAAGAAATTAGAACTTAAAAATATCGCACCACAAGAAGTCGTGCCATTATTGGCTGCTTCTGTTGGGGGTGGTCTGAGATAGCACTTGCTGTGCAGTCAGTTCCAACTCTGGCAACCCTCTGTGTATCAGAGTAGAACTATTGTCCACAGGGCCATCAGTGGCTAGTGTTTGGGATGTATACGGCTAGATCTTGCTTCAAAGATAAACTCTGGCTGAACTTATACCTCCAACCTTTTGCTTATTAGCTTTATTTTATGTTTAACTTTTTAAATAGCCTTGGAGCGTAGGACTTAGTAGAAGGATCCAAACCCAAATCAAACTCACTGCCATCGAGTGAATGCTGACTCCTAGCAACTTCAAGAACAGAGTAGAATTGTCCTTCCCCACTCTTAGATTTGTGAGACTGTAAATCTTTACACAATCAGAAAACCTCCTCTTTCCTTTTACCTCCTCCCCTTGGAGAGGCTGGTGGATCTGAAACTTGAGGCTAGCAGACCAACTCAAAACCCACTATGCCACCCCGCAATAGGAAAGAAAAAGAGCCAGAAATCAATCAACCAATCTCTCTGTATCTTTCTCATTCTCCTGAGAAAGTTATCAAACTGAAATCCAAGTAAAGAGTATGAGCATTTCTAGTAGTAGCCCATGTAGTGCTGCAGTGTTATATTTTTTTTATGTATTGCCAAACACTCCAAGAAACCCTATTAATAAGCCAAAGCTAAAGCACTTGAATAGAAATCCGTTCCTAAATTGTGTAAAACCCTGTCTGTATTCTATTTTCATTCTGTGTCTGGTGCCAAAATTCACAAAACAAACAGAAATATCCTAGCAATGTATACTGGGGATAATTTCTAATATTGTGAGACTATATTACATTAGTTATTGTTACAAATATGAAGTATAATTATTGTTTAGATAGACTCCAGATTTAAATAACTAGTCCAGGGAATTTAAGTACCTAATTTCTTGCTAGTTAACTACAATTAGAGCCTCTGAACAAACAGTTTGTGTGCAACTACTTATCCAAATGTTGGCACCCCCAAACCCACCCAGAGGTGCCATAGAATAAAGACCTGGCAATGCTTTTTATTAAGATTACCACAAAGGAAGCTCTATGAAGAAATTCTATTTTGTAACATGTGGGACTTGTGATAGGTAGGTTTATTGTGCCAACCTGGCCAATAAGAACATGTGGGATTAATAAGATCACAGTTTGATTGTAGGGCAAAGAGATAAATTGCTTGGCAAGCCCCACCTATCTCTCTCTCTCTCTCTCTCTTTCTCTCTCTCTCTCTCTCTCTCTCTTGTGAGCGTGTGCGTGTGCGCATGCTATAGTGATCAGACCAGCATGGAGCTGCCTTAGCTAGTTCTCTGCCTCAACTTGTGAGCTACATTGCCCGTGGAACACCCAACCGGTGAATCGTGTTGCTAGAGCTTGAGGTTCCTTTAAGACCTGCTTTGCCACGCTGCTTTGTATACATCACTTGAGCTAGGGACTGTTGGATCCTCAGATCTTGTCATCTGGCTGACTGTCTGTGACCCACCCTGCTGTTTACTGCCTGTGGCTGGACTGCCTGCATGGCTGTAAGGAAGATTCAGCTGTCTGCTTCCCTGACCTTGGAACCAGCAGCCCTCGTGAGTTGAAGACTTCCAGTATATTAACTGTTCTGTGGAAGTGAGTTGACCTGAGCCCTCTGTACTGCTGTGTGGACTAATTAGCTATTATATTCCTTCATGTTGTATATATCTATATCTATATTTATCATCTCTATATAAAATCCTAAGTGTCCTGGTTTTGTTTCTCTAGAGAACCCTGTCTAACACAGGACTGCCATGAGTCAACTCTATGAAAAATGTTATTTTTAGACAAATAAACATTTAACATACTTTTCAGTAAGATCAATGCTGCACCTATCGGTGCTCCTACTTGCCTATGTCCTTATATAGACATATGAATATATGTGTGTATGAGAGAAAATACTTTTTTGATAATTAAATTTGGATTTAGGACTCTAAAAAATAATGGTCTGAAATGCTTTTAATTGTACCCCAGAATAAATAGGACTTCAGTATTTATTTCACAAAATAAATGAAAATATATATTGCGAATCACCATTTGGAAATTAAGGGGCATGGGAGACAACTAATCTAAAATGTCTTTTATGCTTCAAAAAATCTAAGAGGATAAAATATTCTCTGTTATAAGAAATATAGCTTCATCCAAAGAATTGTTACACTGCATTCCTAAACACAAAACAAAACAACTAAAAACAATGCCCATCTTTGTCTTTAATCAATCTTATCACAAAAAAATAACTACCACTCTTAAGATTTCTCAATAGTTTCAAAAGAAACACAGAGAAAATTGATTTAGCAATCATCATCCAAACATACAAAAGAGAAACATTTTATGGAAAATTTATTACTATTGAACTGTAGCAAAAACCAGAATTATACTACCCATGTAAGAATGATCTGAGTATACTACTTTGTGATTGCCACAGAGAAATTATCTTCATCAATGTGAACTTGGAAACATGAGGAAAATGCCGTGTGCGGTGTCTCTTGGTTCAAAGGAAACAGCAGCGTTATAAAGTAACCTAGTTTGCTAGAGAATTGCACAGCAGGAAACATTTTCACATTATTACTTAAAATAACATAAGAAAGCTTTCAATCTTATACTTTAATGGTCTTAGCCCCTGTCAAATTAAACTATTTTTTGTGAATAAGAACATGATATATATTTTCTTATTCTACAGATAGGTAATGTGCTTTTCATTAGCTTCAAAGAAAGCTGCTGTTAAAGGGAGGTACTACATATGGAGTTACTCAGCTTTGAGTTTTTTCTGATACAAATGGGCTTGTACTCAGAAAGTTTTGAATGCTACCATTTAAAATAACATAGAGCTCCTGTTATAGTTAAGTTTTTTGGACCAATATGTCACTTCTAAGAAGATATGGGTGGTGTTTATCCCGTCAATCAGGTCGAAGCTTGATTACCTCTTTTGAAGGTGGGTCTGGGACAAATGGCTCTCTGGAGACGGATTCTTCTCTCTCTCTACTTTCATATTTCCACTGGAGAGTCACGCTGAGACCAGCCAGAGCCCTGGAGACTCTTCCATATCCATTGGATCCACAGGTTTTGCACCCACCAGCTGACGATGGGGAAATAGATCTATGAGCCTACATTTATAGGTTTAGTATTAAGGTAGCAGAAGGACATTGGGCCTCCACTCAAGTACTCCCTCAA